>NC_061510.1:4116583-4183653 GCF_022539505.1 Lolium rigidum | reverse complement strand
AGCCATAGCTTGGCCGCACCCCTTGAGGCCGGCCACCCCCTCTCCCAAACCCTAGCCGCCCCCTCTCTCCTCCACCTCTCCCGCACGCTTAGCGAAGCTCCGCCGGAGTTCTCCATCGCCACCGCCACCACGCCGTCGTGCTGCCGGATTCAAGGAGGAGCTACTACTTCCGCTGCCCGCTGGAACGGGGAGGTGGACGTCGTCTTCATCAACAACCGAACGTGTGACCGAGTACGGAGGTGCTCGCCCGTTCGTGGCGCCGGAACCGATCGTGATCAAGATCTTCTACGCGCTTTTGCAAGCGGCAAGTGATCGTCTACCGCAGCAATAAGAGCCTACTCTTATAGGCTTTGGAATCTCTTCAAGGGTTAGTCTTGATCATCCCCTCGTTGCTACCGTCTTCTAGATTGCATCTTGGCTTGGATTGCGTGTTCGCGGTAGGAAAATTTTTGTTTTCTATGCAACGTTATCCTACACTCAGACGCCCGATTGCAGCTCCGCCCGAGCTCCCAGTGAGCTGATGGCCGCGCTGACGTCATGCTGACGTCAGCGTGACGCCATAATTCCTTTTTATTATTTCTGTTATTTTCAGTAATTGTTTAATAATTCATATAAATTCAGAAAAATACAAAATTATATATCAATTCGATCAGAAAAACATTTCCTATTTACCTATCCATGTTTCATACATGTTTGAAACAATTAAAGGTGGAGCTTATTATAGAACCCTAATACACCCCTCTCATATGGCGGTGTCCGATGCCGGAACCCCTTTAAATTGACGATGCACCTAGGGTTGCTCAATTCCTTTAATATGACATATCATTCATATTGTATGTGCATTGCATTATGCCATGTATTGAATGTTATTTCTCTATTTCTAGTGTTTGCTTCTTCGCGATCGATAGAACACGTGCCCGAGATGATGAAGATCGACAACACCGAAGATCAATAATTGTACATCGACAAACAAGTCAAGTACAAGATCATCGAAGATCCACTTCGGTTTGTCAGGGACAAAGGCAAGCCCTAGCCTGGTTCATATATGATTTCGAAAAGCCGTGTCCACGGTTACGGACGACTTGGGAAAGGACGTGGAGATCATAGACAACATGAACCTAATCGTAAAACTTGGCAAACAATGTGTGTTTACGGACACCTTCTTCGGGTGTTGAGGGGGTGATCCGAGGATAGTGGTTCGAGATGATGAAGATTGGTGGATACAATATGATGATCAATAGAGATAGAGATATCGCTCTCTTATCCCCTTTCAAAGGTTCTGTGTAGTCGAGCTTCTCTTCTCTCTTATCTTACAAAGGAAAACTGGCTTTACGCAAAAGAAGATCTACCGTAAAGCCCGCATACCAGCTTTGCTAAAAGGTTGTACTAAGTCTTGCTGAGTCCCCGTACTCAGCTTTGCATGCTTTTGTTTCGAAGAAGTCACTCCAACAGATGGTGGTTTCTAGTCGACATCGACGAGTAGCTTGGGGTTCCTGGTGGCAGCCTGGAATCTATGGGCCGGGACGTCGCCGTTATGCTCCCGGCCTCTTAGGCCTTTTTGATATCTTGCTATGTCTAATAGCATAACTTCGCTTCCGTTGATTGATGTATGTCGGGTCGGTGACCTCTCGCTTGTAATGCTTTGGTTCTTCGCTCGGCTTAAGAGCTTGTATTACTTCTTGAGTCGTAGAGTCACCGTTGTGTTACCGATTCTCTCATCGTAGTCTCTCGAGCTCTAGGTTAGGCTTATGTCGGATGAAGATCTGGTATTTGTCTAACCCCGATCCCGGGGTGCCACAGGTTTTGGTATCGTAGCGGGACTCGCTCGTAGGAAGCCCTTTCTATTGGTCGATGTTGAGTCTAGTGTTTGCAAAAACTATTTGAAGCTAAAAGTATTTGCGAAAATCTGATTAGGCTTCTTTTTACTCCTTATCTGGTATCGCTCTAATTCTAAGGTGCCTTACCTTGTGTTGATTTGAAAGTTTTCCTATCTCTTCTAGTCTTTCAAAACTTAGGTGCCTCAAGGGCATGTCGTTTCTAAACCAATTGACCTAGTGCAGAGTTTTCTAGAGTCGTGTGTGTTCTATGCATCCTCCTTGTTTTGTTTCAACAGAGAGATTCCTTCCATCATGATCTTTCTAGTTTGTGGGTTCCACAAAATTCTGTTCTAGGCTTCGAGATTTCCTTTTGCCTTGTATGCCTCCTTTTTATTTGCTTCGGTAGTTTGGAAGTTTTGCGTCGCTTCTAAGAGCTACACCATGATCACTACCTCGTAGTGTCCTCTGTGTCACTCATCTAGTGGTTACTTCTTTCTCGGGTTTTAACCCTTGGACTTGAACCGAAGGTCCCCGATTGTGCTGGATTCTAATGAATCTTGGTACATGAAGCTGGCCTTTAACCCAAGATCCATGCCATCGAACACTGGTGTTAATGTTCAAACATTACATCGGGATGGCTAAATCCAAATCAAGCTAGCCTTCAAGCTTGTGGTTATTGTCGTGTTGAACTGCGGTAACAAAGATCTTTCCTTCCACTAGCTATCGTAGAGGTTTTCTCATTGAACCAAATGGATCACGACAAGAGTGCTCTTTGTGAGTCTCATATCTATGTCTGTGACTCCGCCACACCTCCCTTTTCAGCATGAGTTTCCCCAGAGTGTTAACTTGTGCATCTATCTCTCAGGAATTCTGATCCTGATCGTGCTCTTCGTCTTTAGTTGCTTTCCGACCTTTGTCTGCTAGTTAGCATCCAAGTGGTAAATGTGCATTGCTGTCTCCAGTGCATGTTACTCTTGTGGTTCGTCAAGACATTCCACTTCAGTATGTTAGGAGAAACAAACTCCAGTACCTTGTCCATTTCTAGGACTTGGTCAAAGTATTGTAATCCGCAGATTAAGAGGCCTCGTTAGCTTCTGTTCTGTTCTACTTGGAGTATCACCCTCTTTTATATCATGAGGTCGTGCTTTGTATCATGGCCTTATTGATGAAGTGATGCTCTTACATATCTTTACTCGCCCTTCCTCCGAGTTATCCGTGCTTGGGAATGTTGGGGTGTACTTATTGATGTGGCCATCTGAGATTCTTAGCAATCCCAATTGCTTTGAAATCCAAGAACAATTGTGTCATCCCTAGCACGATTGGTTAACCAATCACTAGGCGAAGTTTGACTATGATGCCAAGTTCATTCATTCAGGCGCACATCTTCGGTCAAAGAGTTAGGTTAATGCCAAAACTCTCAAGACCATATCGCTTGCTTTGTAAAGCAAGTTCCCCTCTTGAATTCAGTGATATACCGGTGGTTCGTGATATTCTGGATGTCTTTCTAGGAGTATCACCATGTTGTTACATGACCGTGTTGTCGAGTTCATGAGTACGTTGGTTCGTTGAATTACTCCTTCTCCAAGAACCGTGCTGGATAACCCTGGACTAGTTGGTTGAGCTTAATCAACAACTTGGAGAGTTGAAAGACAAAAGGTCTATCCAACTTTGTTCCTTCATAAAGGGATGTCTAGTGTTGTCTGTGTTGAAGTCAGAAAGTATCTCCTTTATGGATATGCTATCTTCCCCATATTTGATTTGAGTATGGGCAATCGTCAAATCAAACTCGGTTCTAAGGACGAAGATGATGTTTATACTCATGGTGTCTCGTCTGAGTATACCTTCATGTCCTTTGGTCTGACCAATATTTCTGTCGAGTCCATATAGAATATGAATCCCTCATTGGAGTATCTTGATAGTTTGTTGTTGAGCCCATCGATGACATTCTTATCTTCTCCATATCTAAAGAGGTTCATATTGAACAATTGGCCTTAATGTTGGAAACTTTTAGGAACCATCTTTGTGTTTATTGCGAAGTATGTGTTCGGATGTTGGAAGTGACCTTCTCTAGTTCACGTGCACTTGCTGAAAGATGTCGCCATGGATCTGAGTCGAGTTCCCTTTGTTTTCCTCGGGAATCATCGCAAGTCGGTCAAGCATGTGCGGAATATTCTTGAGATGTAAGGTTGTTACCTCCATTCCTTGAAACATTCCTCTATGCACACTAAGCTACTGACTGGTTTGTTCAAAAAAGGAGAAGCAGCTGAAGAGCTTCAATATCTTCTTTGATGTCCCCACAATGACTCAAAGGTGTTACATTGCAAGTTCATATGCGCGCAATTGCCTTTGGCAGTCGTAACCATATGGATTATGCAATCTGGCTCAATCTTTTGGAGCTTGACATTGTAGTCTATAACTTGAGAGTCTAGCGACTTTACCTTTGTGGTAACTGTTGCAATTTTTCTAATCGGACATTCTGAGTCTGAAATATCTTACACCTAACCTAAGCTGAATCTCAAGCGGCAATGATGGTTAGTGTTTCTCAAGGAATTTTGACATAGGTCTCTTTGTAAATCCGACAAGATTGATGTCGTGGTTAACACATTAGTCGGAAGGCCTAATGCCATAATCTCTTGAATCATCAAGAATAACCACTCTCCATAAGGATCTTGTGCGACTTATTCTAGGAGTTGCCCTTATGATGCTTTTCAAATCCCGAAGTCTTGACCTCCGCTTGATGACCTATTGAAGGCTAGTCAATAGCCTAATATTGGTGTCTAGAACATCAAGGAGAACATCATAAGCGAGTGTTGCTAAGTGTCTCTCGGTCAATCCCTCGAAATCATTCTCCGGTGACAACAACTTCGTTCGGAGAAATTTCACTCACCGCTGATCCTTGGCACTTCTATAGACAGTACCCTTCCCTTTCCGTTGGTCATTACCTGAAATTCTAATCAATTCACACGTTGTGTGAATTCGTCAGTCATCTAGGCCCTAGCCTTTTGAGTAGACAACAATCATTTTATGTACCCTTGCCAGAAAAGTGACTATGATTCTTAAATCCAAAGTTGCTATGGTTGGATAATCATTTGTGCTTCTACAAGTCACCCTCTCTAAGAGTGCCTTGTCATGGTATCAAAGGCAGTTTAACTCCTCGCTACCTTGTCCCTTCGTAATCTTCTCAAGCGTGGAGCAATTGTCTTCAAATTTGAAACTTCTTCAGTCTCCTCCATTACTTTGACGTGTTTCATGTTTGTTAGCTCAAGAGCTGTTTTTTTTAGACACTCCTTCCATGAGTTGACCATGAGATACTCGATCTTTGTGAAGATCCACTGTCTAGTGTCATTCCCTCTTTCCATTAGAGTGAAGAAAGCAAAATGAAGAGCTCTTCATGGTGATGTGGGTCAACTTCTTCAGGATGTCGTGGATCAACTTCTTCGACAAAGAAGATCGTCGTGGTATCAACAAGTTCGTTGAAGACCGTCATAGTCCTTGTTACCTTCTCTTTTCCTACCTTAGGAATCTCGGGGACGAGATTCTTGTAAGGGGGGTAGAGTTGTAACATCCCATGTTTGTTAATCATTTATGGTGCTAAGTTGTTCATAAGCATGCATGCATTTGCATTTAATTTGAGAAACTTTTACACTAAAATGTGTTGAAACAAATGTTGCAAAAATTTATAGTTTTGCTCTACTAAAATTTTGGTGCAAAAGTCCCTCAAAGTTTGGGGTCAAAATACCCTAAAACTATCAAAATCCCTTCGTTTTAAACATTTCGTGGAAATCCCCAAAACCCGTGGGGATTTTCACAAAATCCCCCTTGTCTTCTACCTCCGCCGGCAGGGCACCTGCGTGCCCTGCCGACAGAGGCCGACGCCGGCCACCTCCTCGCTCGCCGCCTAGACGAGGAGGACGCCCCGGAGCTTCCTCACGCGCGCCACGACGCCCTCGCTCCTCTCCCCTATCCTCTTCCTCTCTCCCTCGCGCGCCTCTCCTCTTCTCTCGCGAGCGTGCACGCCAAACCCTAGCCCCCGGCCGGACCTCGTCGTCGCCGTTCGCGCCGCCCCAAGCTCGGCCGCCACCACCAACGGCTCCGCCTCGACGCCGTCCACCTCCTCCACCACACGGCTGCCGCCGGGAGCCCCGACTCGCCGGAATCGAGCCTCGTCCGCAACTCCGGCCACCGCACCTCGCCGCCGATTCCGACCTCCCCGGCGTTCGCCGTCACCTCCGGAGGCACTAGGGTGAGCAGGCGGTCCTCCCCGTGCCCCCGGCCCCTCTCTCTCGCTCTCTACCGCCACCGCCGCGCGAGCCTCGCAAGCGCCGCCGTCGGGCGTCGGCCGCCGGCGACGCTCCGGCGACAATTGGTGGGCGGCGCCACCACCAAATGGTCGCCCGCGCCCCGCCGATCCTTTCCCCCCTCACGCGCGCCTCGATTGCGGGCTCGGACGCCCGATTGCAGCTCCGCCCGAGCTCCCGAGTGAGCTGATGGCCGCGCCGACGTCATGCTGACGTCAGCGTGACGCCATAATTCCTTTTTATTATTTCTGTTATTTTCAGTAATTGTTTAATAATTCATATAAATTCAGAAAAATAGAAAATTATATATCAATTCGATCAGAAAAACATTTCCTATTTACCTATCCATGTTTCATACATGTTTGAAACAATTAAAGGTGGAGCTTATTATAGAACCCTAATACACCCCTCTCATATGGCGGTGTCCGATGCCGGAACCCCTTTAAATTGACGATGCACCTAGGGTTGCTCAATTCCTTTAATATGACATATCATTCATATTGTATGTGCATTGCATTATGCCATGTATTGAATGTTATTTCTCTATTTCTAGTGTTTGCTTCTTCGCGATCGATAGAACACGTGCCCGAGATGATGAAGATCGACAACACCGAAGATCAATAATTGTACATCGACAAACAAGTCAAGTACAAGATCATCGAAGATCCACTTCGGTTTGTCAGGGACAAAGGCAAGCCCTAGCCTGGTTCATATATGATTTCGAAAAGCCGTGTCCACGGTTACGGACGACTTGGGAAAGGACGTGGAGATCATAGACCAACATGAACCTAATCGTAAAACTTGGCAAACAATGTGTGTTTACGGACACCTTCTTCGGGTGTTGAGGGGGTGATCCGAGGATAGTGGTTCGAGATGATGAAGATTGGTGGATACAATATGATGATCAATAGAGATAGAGATATCGCTCTCTTATCCCCTTTCAAAGGTTCTGTGTAGTCGAGCTTCTCTTCTCTTATCTTACAAAGGAAAACTGGCTTTACGCAAAAGAAGATCTACCAGAAAGCCCGCATACCAGCTTTGCTAAAAGGTTGTACTAAGTCTTGCTGAGTCCCTGTACTCAGCTTTGCATGCTTTTGTTTCAGAAGAAGTGTAATATCCCAGGTATTGGGGTTACAAAAATAGAGGAAACAGATGTGTGCATTGCATTCATGCATAGAAAATATGGGTAATTTTCGCGCTTTAAAGTAAAACAGTCACAAGAATCGAAGTTTCACTTGACCTTGGTGGAATTGAAGTAGCTCATCAAGTCAAGCACTATAAACCTCAATGTGACTTTGCTAAAACCTTGTTTTGGGAAAATATGATTTGATCTAAGGGGTTAGATCAAATGGAACTAAAGTTAACACAACAACACTTTACTCAATGATCAATTGCTTGATCTCATAAAAGATCATAACATGGTATTCCTTGACATAACATAAGAACATCTATTCAATTAGAAATCAAGTAACCATAAATGGAGAAACCATTCTTCACTTATCTTTTCCATGTCTTTAACAAATAAATATTCCTACCATGAACCTCATGGTATTTCTTGAATTAAACTCTTGAACTTAACCCCAACAAAGGCTTATCATTAAACCCTAGAGATGGGAGAGGTATATAACCAACAAAGAGATAAGAAGCAAACTCTAAATTATTAACACTTAAAAGTTATGCAACTACCTTGAGGTACAATTGAATTCACTTTAAAACTAAATACCAACTATAGCAAAACCCAAGGACCTAAGTGCATAAAAGCCACACATTCTTATTGCAATCATAACTTATTAAATATGTGGAATATCACAAAACTAAATTCGTTTACATTACGAATTATAGTTCCAACTATTTGAATAAAATAAGATATGAGTACTTTGAAACTCATATGATCATGCCTTGGTGAAATCAAACATCACCATTCAAAATTTGGGGTATAATCCTTATCTTTGACATTTTGATCCCAAGAATGATATAAATACCATCACATATGATATAGTGACTCACCCATAAGCATGAGATCATTCACAAGATATTTAGTAGCAAAAGCCACTTGGCTATCCAAAAATAAATCACATGAGAGGATAATACCCAATGCCACATAGGATGAAAATATCTACATAACTTGAATCCTAAGCTATGCCACCTCATGCTTAAAGGATTGATATGGATGAGAGCATGACAACCAAGCACCTTACTCATCAAATTAAAGCAAGAGTCATCCACCCATGTGTCATGTTACTAGAGCATGCCCAAGCCTATAAAAGGAGCCTCACACTTCATCCATTTCATCATCTTGCACTTTGATGCAAGAAGACCAACACATTAAGCCACTCCATAAAATAGTTAGGATCAAGATGAAGCAGCTAGGAGGTGGAGGCATGCCACAAGATGCAGGTTTATCGAATTCCTGAAGAACAAGCTACGTAAGATAGCAAGGTAGAAATTCTAAGGAAGACCACATATATAGATAATCACATCATCATTCCTTGAGTAGAACCCTAGATTATAATCCAAGTTCTTGAGGAGTGAAAGGGATAATAATTGGTATAACCATATCCAAATAAATCTAGTGATATTTTAGGAAGTCCATACCATGCATGATCATCACCATGGGGTAATGATCATAAAACCTAAGAACTTGAAGTAGAAGACATTAAGAATAATTAGATCATCTCTAATTCATGATCATGCTTTTAAGATATGTAAGGACAAGCTTAAACCTTAATTTGATAAGCACATACCATCACATAAAATCATAGGGTGATCCCTAGTAAGCAAACCTAGACTTATATTTCCAACTAAATTGGGAATTATTTGATGATCACAAGTAAAGTCCTAAGCTACATCTCAATCTTAGTTTGTGTATCACTTAGGTGATCACAATTAAAACCTAGGCAACAATTCAGATTCAACTCATGTGTCAATAAGTAAATATTAGTAGAACCCTAATATTGCACCCTAATTAAATCCTATGCTTAAATATGAAGCATAAGATGAACCTAGTGCTAAATCCTATAATTAAACCCATAAGTGGTGATTAACCACTTAGATCAAACACTTATCCTTATAAATAAACCAAACCATGTTGAGAGTAGTATCTATATTTCAAGGTGCTATTAAAATATAATAATAGTACTAACCTTGAAATAGGATTAAAAATAAACCTTACAAAATCTTAACAAATGGGTTCTCACATAAAATCATATGCAAGTAATCAATTCCTCAAATAGAAACAAGCCCTAATAACAATCTCAGTAAATACTTTAAGTTGAAAGTATCAACTCCAATAGTTTCAAACAGATTTGATTCACAAGAAAAATGGAAATTTAAAATGAGAGCATAAAATCATGCTTAATTAAAATTGCAATAAAGGTTCATATATATTAAATGCTCACTCAAAAACAATTCAAGTATTTAAATGATCTTCTTATTAGTCCTAATGAAATTCCAGTTGTCAAATACCTGCAAAACATAAAAGAGTTAAAATATGAATTCAAATCTGAATTCAAAATAGATATACAAAACAGTAAAATAAATAAAAGAGAAAAAGAAGAAAGAACTCACCTGGACTTACCTGGCCGCAGCAGCCCAGCTGCCGAGCCCAACACCCAGCCCAGCACCAGCCCATCAACGCCGGCCCAATGCCACCGTACCCCTTCGTTTAGAAAAAACAGAGGACGAGCTCGTCCTCATCCTCTTCGCGTGCTGGAGGCCAGCACGAAGACGTGCTCGTCTCGTCCTCTCGCGCCGGCGGCCTCCCATCGTCCGAACTCGTGACGAGGCTCGCTTCGGGAGCCGTATAAAACCCTAAACGACGAACCCTAGCTCTGTTTTCTCTCTCTCTCGCTCAATTCTCCCCATACCGAAACCCCGGCTCCGCCGGCCTCCATTACCGCCGGCGATAGAAGCCTCCCCGAGCCAAGCCGAGCACACCAGAGATGATCACCGTCCTCGACAAGGTCAGCCCCCACAAGGAATTAAGCCGCCGTGTCCTAAATCGACGCCGACGACATCATCTCCCCGGCGGTCGTCGCCATGAATTCCGGCGATGCCGACCACCATTGACGCCGCCATCAAGTCCCGCATGCTCCCGGTGAGCCCTCGAATCTCGTAGCATGCCTAGCCTCGCTCGATTGCATCCCGTAGTTCCGTCGTACCAATCACCCGCGAGCTCCGCCGCTCGGTCTCGCCGTCGAAGCTTGCTCCGGTGACCAAATAGGGGCGGCGCCGGGTACCGTTACACTCACCGTGATGCCCCGAGTCTAGTGGTCTAGATAGTTCGTCCGCGCGAGCCCCGGATCGACGGCGATCGCCGATTTCTGCCGCCACGGTGAGCTCCCGGACGTGGTCTCGATTTTGACCAGTCCACGCTCACGTGGCAGCCAACGTGGACCAATGGCCCACCGGCCGCTGGCTGTGTGTAGCTCTGTCCGGTAACTTTAGCAATTCGTTTCATTTAAATTCAAATCCATAAATTTCAGAGATTTCAAATGAATTTAGAAAATACAATATAAGTCAGAAAAATACAAATGAGATATCAAAATTCTTATAAAAGAAAAATCTATCCAATAAAAATATAAAATGAAATTTATATTTTTAATAAAAAATCAATTATTTAATACTTGTGAATTAAGCCTTATTTATTAATTCTAAATTCAATTAAAATTCAATAATTAGGAAAACTTTCAAAATCAAATAAAAAAAATAAACAAATAAAGAAAACATTAAAACTAATTTTCTTTATTTGTTAATTTGGCAAATCCTTATTAGAAGGATTTAACCCTAATTAATAATTACCTTAATTATTAATTCCTTAAAAATAATAAAATGAAAAGTTTAATGTTATTTTTGTTTCAAAGTTATTAATAACTTCAACTTTATTAATGAAGTTATTAATCCAATAATCATAGGGTAATTAGGAAACCCTAGTTTCATTATAAACCAAGTGATAACCTCATAATTTTATGTGGAACCATAAAACCCTAAATCAATTATGCACCAAACCCTAACTCCATTAATTCATATGAATCCTAGTTTGCTTCTAACCTAAACCCTAGGTTAGAACATGTGATCATGTTACTTCATTAGTAATCATAGATTCCTATCTAGCAACTAAATGCTAGTTCTAATCCACATAAAATATGGGAACCCTACCACTACTAATTGGCATCATATGTGATCATCTTCATCGGACCTAGATAATTAAGTAGGGCAACCAAATGCAAACCCTAAATCCTATCCTTAGAGATATAAATCTTAAATAACCATGCTTAGCATCACACCATTGTGATGAACTCCAATAGCACCTATACCCAATAATTATTACCACATAACCATAGTCCGCTAAACCTTACAAGTACTTCATAATTATGAACCACCCTATTTAGGATCCAATAATTCTTTACTTAGGAAATGAAATAGAAAAACCTAAACAACCTCAACCTAATTTATATACTTCTTATTACCTAAGAAGTATATTCTTCAAAAGTTATTCTTTTGAAGTAAAGAAAGAATCATCACCAACCCTACTTATAATGACCTATAAACCCTATCCAATTATCACTAGCAAGATAAATCAACCTTGACCACAACCATGTATAATAAATTGCTTAGGATGCCTAGGCTTATCTTAACCTTACAAGCCCTAGGTGTTGATGAATCCAACTTTGTTGGGATCTATCTAATACTTACTTCGAAACCAATTAGAACCATAGAACCCCACAAACTTAATTATCATACTTGTTCTTTATTCAAGAACATGTTCTTCCAAAGTTATTCTTTTGAAGTATATAATAATCAATCATTAACCATGACATATAGTACTAAAACCAACCACTATTTATTACATGTTAGGATTACACCAAACCTTATTGTTGTGTGCTATTAATGCTATTATTATGATATATTCCAACACATGTTTATGATACCAAGTATTCAATCCTAATAAGAACCTTGTTTGTGAATCACTCTAACAAGTGCAACACACCCCGAACTAATCATTACAACTCACTAATCCTAAATCATCGGGGTTTAGGTCACGCTTAGAACGATTGCATCTCATACTTATGCATTATTGCATCCTTGCCAATCTTTAAACATCGTCCTTACCGGACGATGATGCTATTTCAGAATTTGGAGTTATTGCGTATCGAAGACCTTGTCTCGCATAATCTTGCAGCCAAGAAAGGCAAGTTCATCACTTGCTCATGTCATTTGAGTATTTCTATCAAATTAATTGCAAAGTACTATGGTTATCACTATTGCATAAAAATCAAAACCACTACTTTCATAACTATGAATATGACTATGTGGTGGGCAATGGAACCATGGATTGTGTTGATATGGTGGAGGTTCCATTGCACGGGTTTATATCCATCTAGGATTAAACAACAAATGTCGCCAGTGATTCTTGTGCCGTAATAACCGTGTTAACCATAAGATCCGGAGTGGGACTGGAGTAGTCAAAAGTGTTTCCACCTCTCGTTCATCAACGGATGCGCTTTACCGTAGACACTTGTATCCGTCGTGGCAAGCGGTTGGCTGGGGAAGCCTTAAGTCCCCACGGCATAGTCCGTAGACACTTGTCGCTCGAAGTGCAAGCGGTTGGCCGGGGAGGCCTTAAGTCCCCACGGTATTGCGGTCTATGATGGGTTGCAGCCTACCGGCGAAGGAGTTTGGTTCGATCCCAAACCGTCGTCGTGGTCGGGGTCCACCCGTGAGTGGGAATAATGGGACCGGCGAGGACCCAGTGGTCGGGGCATGCAACAAAGGGTGGGTGTTCGAGGTAGCGGAGGAACATGATTGGCTAGACCTTATACCGGGCCTCACACCATAGGAAGTGTGGACGGAAGATCACCTCGGTTGGCACCAAGGTTAAGATCTCTTATGGGTAAAGCAACACACCTCTGCAGAGTGTAAAGAACCGTGACCTGTCACTCCCCGTTCCGGGATATGGAACTGCGAACGCGGCCGGAAAGGAGCTCCATGAAGTTCTAGTAAACCGGTGAAGGCCGACGGACATAGTTCTTCCGAATAAAAACAACCTCTTGAAGAAATGATTATGAAAACCTGCATTGGTATTAGACTTTCTCGGTCTAATGCTGTAGCTAGTGCATTAAACACCTCTTTCCTATAATGAACTTGTTGAGTACGCTCGTACTCATCCCACTCTTAAATCCCCGCTTAGATATGGAGGCCATCGATGGAGGATCTACAAGTGCAACTCGAAGACCGAGGAGTCAACAAGTACTTAAGAGAACAGGACCATACCGGAGGAGTCGATACCACATCCAACAAGGAGAAAACCTAGATTAGCAATAGAAAGGAACTAGCTTCCTAATCTTAGCTCCTATTTAGCTAGAATCTATTCATAGCCTCTCGTAGCTAGTTAAATACTCTACAAATAGAGTTCGTGTTAGGATTAGACTACGAGTCGTTCTCCTGGAGTTCATTTGCAGCTTTACCTCATTGTAAAGTAGGAGGCATGTGATGATCTTATGTAACGTAGTCAATGTTGTAATTCTATAGACATGCCTTGGACCCGCATATGTTTCGTTGTACCACTCGAGCGATATAATACTAGTGGAACGGTGTTTCATTGGTGTTATATCGGACTTGCATACTACACCATGCAAGTGGTATGCCGGGTCACCACAGCTTGGTATCGTAGCAAATGCTTTGACCCTAGGATTAAAACCCTTTAAAGGAGACCTATAGGATTGGTAGTGTCTATAGGAAGTTGTCCTAGGTAAACCAAATATTTCTTATGACTTGAGATGGATATTCACTTGAGAATAATCCTGACACACTTGAGTCAACATTTCCTACCTATCCTTCCTAAGTGAAGTTAGTTATCTAATGCAAAACATGTAGCACATCAATAAGTCCTTAAAATAAGAGATGAGTAGATCACAGTTGCTATACAATACATGGTAGTCCAAAGAGAGGATACAACCATAAGGAAGATATCCTATTGGAAGATGTATACCAACACATGTTTTGTTTAAGTAAGAGTTATCTAGACCTGTAATAGGAGTGATAACAAGTGATTAAAATATGTATATAATAAAGATATTCTACTAGAAGAGGATACCAAGACAAGTAATGGGTAAGTAAAATCTATCCAAACTTGAGAAACAACTGGATAGTAAGTGATAACAACAAGTGATATGAGGTAGTATAGACCATGATGAGTCAATCATGGGAGGTAAGAAAGAGAGATAGGAATAATATATGTCTATTTACATGGTAGAGTTGTTAATCATATATGATT
Source organism: Lolium rigidum (assembly GCF_022539505.1). Lineage (NCBI taxonomy): Eukaryota > Viridiplantae > Streptophyta > Magnoliopsida > Poales > Poaceae > Lolium > Lolium rigidum. The sequence continues at coordinate 4,169,263 of NC_061510.1, read as the reverse complement.
CACCTCGAGAACCATTATGTGATGGACTAAAACATCATAAATAATTAAAATAAGTACAACAAGAAGCCGCTATTCAACAATAGTGCAAGAACTTGTGTTCCAAATATATGGGAAGTGTGCCAAGCACATCATGACCATATGACTTATGATAGAAACACTTGGAAGAATAGGAGTTATATTTCCATAATTATGTGTTTAGAGTAGCAAATTTAGAACTAGTGCATATCATTGAACTAGTCCTCAATAACACTTATATATGGTATACTATTTGTCAGTACTTCCAAAGAAAATTAGGTTAACCACAAACTATCCTAGGCCACTTTGTTTCAAGTTTATCTCGTTGCAATTGTGCAATTAAGATAAATGTTGATACAAATAATAGAAATCCACCTATTTGTGCTAAGTATCACGATACAAACCTATCTTATGTGGTGTTATATACTACACATCAGAGCCTGATGTTTAGAGATGTCTTACTCAACTGTTTTATTCAGGCTTATGATGATGTGTATTATAAGCACAAAGCTGAATCTTCTTGGATTTTTATTGGATTTTCATTGTTTGACTAGATCCATACATGAAGTTTGACTTTGATATGCAAATGCATGTTGCTATATCAAATTCTTACTTAATGCTATAGATCTAGAGGGTAATGGTATTCGTGTGACGAAGTGACGAACTCGAAGATTCTTAAAGACAAGATGAAGGTTGATCGAGAAAGGAAGTAAAGATGTGGGAAGTAACCACAATACTCGAAGGAAGTACCATCCGAAACTCATGCTTACTCAACCGAGGAGTACTTTTATAGTGGTGATCACCCACTATAACAAGACATAAGAAGCATGAAGGTATGAAATATAATGATTATGGTGAAGCTCAAGCAGCATCCATAGTCAACATAGAAGAGGGAATGCATGGGAAATCACTTAGGATACTATAATCATAGTGTCGCCTAGTGGTTTTCTTGCAAAATAAACCCTCGAATGAAGGAAGGTGATGTATGAAATCATAACAGATATAAGAAGACCATAGATGGATATCGAAGACCACAATTGGTATAGGATCAATACTCGCGAGATAAAACAGAAGATATCTCGTTCAAGTTGATCGTAACCTATAATAGAATCCATTTTTAGATATCAAATAGCCACAGCTTGGTATAATAACCACATGGTATAGTTGGTATTACAAATAGTCCACTATTTAATTATTTGTAACAAAAGTTTGTAAACAAATAAAAATCTTGTCAGCCAAATAGCTAGATCTATAATCATTTGGTCGAAGGATTCACATTGGATGTCCACAATTGAGTGGATACACCACAAAGTTTCTTCGCGAGACCTTAGAAGAAGTAAAACCCATAAGTTAGAACCAGACCAATATTCTAATCATAAGTCCAATAGTTGGAAGAAAAGAAGTTGAAAACTATAAGAAAACTCTAAGGGGTAGAGTAAAGATTGAGTGGATGTACAACGACTCAATACTTTAAGTTAGATAGAAGTAGGAGGTCTGAACTGAGAGGAAGTTCGATCTTATTTTCATAAGATTATCGAACCCTACTTTCAGAAGAATGTCAGACCAGAAGCCGAGGTTCATACCTCGAGGAAGTAAGTAGTGGACTATAACTTGAGAAAGTGAGTAATATTTACTCGAAGTACGAAAGCTCAAGTAAACTAAGTATAATGAAGTTGGACGAAGAAAATACCATAGACCAAATACAGCTCAAGAAGGCCAAAGACCAAAGTAGATTGAACCATACCAAAACTAAAGTCTATTTGAAAGATTCCTTTCATGGAACCTAAATAACCAAAATAGTTATAAGCAGCAACTATTAACCATGATTGGATGGACTAAATGAGTCTAATCCATTCCTAGAGAAATAAACCATCACGACCATTCCTATGATAAGTACCTTACTATGTATCATTACTGCAATTTTGGTAGTAAGGGAAAACAAAGACCTATTTTATCAAATAGGAGAATTGTTATCCAATGAGTCCTCAATTAAGACTCGTCAGACAAGAAGAAGTCCCAATCATTGAATATTCAATGAGAAAGGAAACAAGCTTATAATATTGGAGGAAATCATGGAAGTAAAGGAAGTAATACTTGTTTGATGTAAACAAGCCTAATGGATTCCGTGAAGAATCTGGACAAGAGATATATTCAATTATATCCAATGAGATCATCCCGGAGTTTGAGAAAAGTCGTAGTCCGCACAAGTCGATCCACACTCCGAAACGTGAGAGAGATCAAACTTCGAGGACGAAGTTTAGTTTAAGGGGTAGAGACTCGTAATATCCCGGTAATGGGGTTACAAAAATAGAGGAATTAGATGTGTGCATTGCATTCATGCATAGAAAATCTGGGTAATTTTCGCGCTTTCAAGTAAAACAATCACAAGAATCGAAGTTTCACTTGACCTTGGTGGAATTGAAGTAGCTCATCAAGTCAAGCACTATAAACCTCAATGTGACTTTGCTAAAACCTTGTTTTGGGAAAATATGATTTGATCTAAGGGGTTAGATCAAATGGAACTAAAGTTAACACAACAACACTTTACTCAATGATCAATTGCTTGATCTCATAAAAGATCATAACATGGTATTCCTTGACATAACATAAGAACATCTATTCAATTAGAAATCAAGTAACCATAAATGGAGAAACCATTCTTCACTTATCTTTTCCATGTCTTTAACAAATAAATATTCCTACCATGAACCTCATGGTATTTCTTGAATTAAACTCTTGAACTTAACCCCAACAAAGGCTTATCATTAAACCCTAGAGATGGGAGAGGTATATAACCAACAAAGAGATAAGAAGCAAACTCTAAATTATTAACACTTAAAAGTTATGCAACTACCTTGAGGTACAATTGAATTCACTTTAAAACTAAATACCAAATATAGCAAAACCCAAGGACCTAAGTGCATAAAAGCCACACATTCTTATTGCAATCATAACTTATTAAATATGTGGAATATCACAAAACTAAATTCGTTTACATTACGAATTATAGTTCCAACTATTTGAATAAAATAAGATATGAGTACTTTGAAACTCATATGATCATGCCTTGGTGAAATCAAACATCACCATTCAAAATTTGGGGTATAATCCTTATCTTTGACATTTTGATCCCAAGAATGATATAAATACCATCACATATGATATAGTGACTCACCCATAAGCATGAGATCATTCACAAGATATTTAGTAGCAAAAGCCACTTGGCTATCCAAAAATAAATCACATGAGAGGATAATACCCATGCCACATAGGATGAAAATATCTACATAACTTGAATCCTAAGCTATGCCACCTCATGCTTAAAGGATTGATATGGATGAGAGCATGACAACCAAGCACCTTACTCATCAAATTAAAGCAAGAGTCATCCACCCATGTGTCATGTTACTAGAGCATGCCCAAGCCTATAAAAGGAGCCTCACACTTCATCCATTTCATCATCTTGCACTTTGATGCAAGAAGACCAACACATTAAGCCACTCCATAAAATAGTTAGGATCAAGATGAAGCAGCTAGGAGGTGGAGGCATGCCACAAGATGCAGGTTTATCAGAATTCCTGAAGAACAAGCTACAGAAGATAGCAAGGTAGAAATTCTAAGGAAGACCACATATATAGATAATCACATCATCATTCCTTGAGTAGAACCCTAGATTATAATCCAAGTTCTTGAGGAGTGAAAGGGATAATAATTGGTATAACCATATCCAAATAAATCTAGTGATATTTTAGGAAGTCCATACCATGCATGATCATCACCATGGGGTAATGATCATAAAACCTAAGAACTTGAAGTAGAAGACATTAAGAATAATTAGATCATCTCTAATTCATGATCATGCTTTTAAGATATGTAAGGACAAGCTTAAACCTTAATTTGATAAGCACATACCATCACATAAAATCATAGGGTGATCCCTAGTAAGCAAACCTAGACTTATATTTCCAACTAAATTGGGAATTATTTGATGATCACAAGTAAAGTCCTAAGCTACATCTCAATCTTAGTTTGTGTATCACTTAGGTGATCACAATTAAAACCTAGGCAACAATTCAGATTCAACTCATGTGTCAATAAGTAAATATTAGTAGAACCCTAATATTGCACCCTAATTAAATCCTATGCTTAAATATGAAGCATAAGATGAACCTAGTGCTAAATCCTATAATTAAACCCATAAGTGGTGATTAACCACTTAGATCAAACACTTATCCTTATAAATAAACCAAACCATGTTGAGAGTAGTATCTATATTTCAAGGTGCTATTAAAATATAATAATAGTACTAACCTTGAAATAGGATTAAAAATAAACCTTACAAAATCTTAACAAATGGGTTCTCACATAAAATCATATGCAAGTAATCAATTCCTCAAATAGAAACAAGCCCTAATAACAATCTCGTAAATACTTTAAGTTGAAAGTATCAACTCCAATAGTTTCAAACAGATTTGATTCACAAGAAAAATGGAAATTTAAAATGAGAGCATAAAATCATGCTTAATTAAAATTGCAATAAAGGTTCATATATATTAAATGCTCACTCAAAAACAATTCAAGTATTTAAATGATCTTCTTATTAGTCCTAATGAAATTCCAGCTTGTCAAATACCCGCAAAACGTAAAAGAGTTAAAATATGAATTCAAATCTGAATTCAAAATAGATATACAAAACAGAAAATAAATAAAAGAGAAAAAGAAGAAAGAACTCACCTGGACTTACCTCGGCCGCAGCAGCCTCACCGCCGAGCCCAACACCCAGCCCAAACACCAGCCCATCAACGCCGGCCCAATGCCACCGTACCCCTTCGTTTAGAAAAAACAGAGGACGAGCTCGTCCTCATCCTCTTCGCGTGCTGGAGGCCAGCACGAAGACGTGCTCGTCTGTCCTCTCGCGCTGGCGGCCTCCCATCGTCCGAATTCGTGACGAGGCTCGCTTCTGGAGCCGTATAAAACCCTAAACGACGAACCCTAGCTCTGTTTTTCTCTCTCTCTGCTCAATTCTCCCCATACCGAAACCCTGGCTCCGCCAGTCTCCATTACCGCCGGCGATAGAAGCCTCCCCGAGCCAAGCCGAGCACACCAGCATGATCACCGTCCTCGACAAGGTCAGCCCCCACAAGGAATTAAGCCGCCGTGTCCTAAATCGACGCCGACGACATCATCTCCCTGGCGGTCGTCGCCATGAATTCCCGGCGATGCCGACCACCATTGACGTCGCCATCAAGTCCCGCGTGCTCCTGGTGAGCCCCTGAATCTCGTAGCATGCCTAGCCTGCTCGATTGCATCCCGTAGTTCCGTCGTACCAATCACCTGCGAGCTCCGCCGCTCGGTCTCGCCGTCGAAGCTTGCTCCGGTGACCAAATAGGGGCGGCGCTGGTACCGTTACACTCACCGTGATGCCCTGAGTCTAGTGGTCTAGATAGTTCGTCCGCGCGAGCCCTGGATCGACGGCGATCGCCGATTTCTGCCGGCCACGGTGAGCTCCTGGACGTGGTCTCGATTTTGACCAGTCCACGCTCACGTGGCAGCCAACGTGGACCAATGGCCCACCGGCCGCTGGCCGTGTGTAGCTCTGTCCGGTAACTTTAGCAATTCGTTTCATTTAAATTCAAATCCATAAATTTCAGAGATTTCAAATGAATTTAGAAAATACAATATAAGTCAGAAAAATACAAATGAGATATCAAAATTCTTATAAAAGAAAAATCTATCCAATAAAAATATAAAATGAAATTTATATTTTTAATAAAAAATCAATTATTTAATACTTGTGAATTAAGCCTTATTTATTAATTCTAAATTCAATTAAAATTCAATAATTAGGAAAACTTTCAAAATCAAATAAAAAAAATAAACAAATAAAGAAAACATTAAAACTAATTTTCTTTATTTGTTAATTTGGCAAATCCTTATTAGAAGGATTTAACCCTAATTAATAATTACCTTAATTATTAATTCCTTAAAAATAATAAAATGAAAAGTTTAATGTTATTTTTGTTTCAAAGTTATTAATAACTTCAACTTTATTAATGAAGTTATTAATCCAATAATCATAGGGTAATTAGGAAACCCTAGTTTCATTATAAACCAAGTGATAACCTCATAATTTTATGTGGAACCATAAAACCCTAAATCAATTATGCACCAAACCCTAACTCCATTAATTCATATGAATCCTAGTTTGCTTCTAACCTAAACCCTAGGTTAGAACATGTGATCATGTTACTTCATTAGTAATCATAGATTCCTATCTAGCAACTAAATGCTAGTTCTAATCCACATAAAATATGGGAACCCTACCACTACTAATTGGCATCATATGTGATCATCTTCATCGGACCTAGATAATTAAGTAGGGCAACCAAATGCAAACCCTAAATCCTATCCTTAGAGATATCAATCTTAAATAACCATGCTTAGCATCACACCATTGTGATGAACTCCAATAGCACCTATACCCAATAATTATTACCACATAACCATAGTCCGCTAAACCTTACAAGTACTTCATAATTATGAACCACCCTATTTAGGATCCAATAATTCTTTACTTAGGAAATGAAATAGAAAACCTAAACAACCTCAACCTAATTTATATACTTCTTATTACCTAAGAAGTATATTCTTCAAAAGTTATTCTTTTGAAGTAAAGAAAGAATCATCACCAACCCTACTTATAATGACCTATAAACCCTAGCCAATTATCACTAGCAAGATAAATCAACCTTGACCACAACCATGTATAATAAATTGCTTAGGATGCCTAGGCTTATCTTAACCTTACAAGCCCTAGGTGTTCATGAATCCAACTTTGTTGGGATCTATCTAATACTTACTTCGAAACCAATTAGAACCATAGAACCCCACAAACTTAATTATCATACTTGTTCTTTATTCAAGAACATGTTCTTCCAAAGTTATTCTTTTGAAGTATATAATAATCAATCATTAACCATGACATATAGTACTAAAACCAACCACTATTTATTACATGTTAGGATTACACCAAACCTTATTGTTGTGTGCTATTAATGCTATTATTATGATATATTCCAAGCACATGTTTATGATACCAAGTATTCAATCCTAATAAGAACCTTGTTTGTGAATCACTCTAAAAGTGCAACACACCCCGAACTAATCATTACAACTCACTAATCCTAAATCATCGGGGTTTAGGTCACGCTTAGAACGATTGCATCTCATACTTATGCATTATTGCATCCTTGCCAATCTTTAAACATCGTCCTTACCGGACGATGATGCTATTTCAGAATTTGGAGTTATTGCGTATCGAAGACCTTGTCCGCATAATCTTGCAGCCAAGAAAGGCAAGTTCATCACTTGCTCATGTCATTTGAGTATCTTTATCAAATTACTTGCAAAGTACTATGATTATCACTATTGCATAAAAACCAAAACCACTACTTTCATAACTATGAATATGACTATGTGGTGGGCAATGGAACCATGGATTGTGTTGATATGGTGGAGGTTCCATTGCACGGGTTTATATCCATCTAGGATTAAACAACAAATGTCGCCGATGATTCTTGTGCCGTAATACCCGTGTTAACCATAAGATCCGGAGTGGGACGGAGTAGTCAAAAGTGTTTCCACCTCTCGTTCATCAACGGATGCGCTTTACCGTAGACACTTGTATCCGTCGGGGCAAGCGGTTGGTCGGGGAAGCCTTAAGTCCCCACGGCATAGTCCGTAGACACTTGTCGCTCGAAGTGCAAGCGGTTGGCCGGGGAAGCCTTAAGTCCCCACGGTATTGCGGTCTATGATGGGTTGCAGCTACCGGCGAAGGAGTTTGGTTCGATCCCAAACCGTCGTCGTGGTCGGGGTCCACCCGTGAGTGGGAATAATGGGACCGGCGAGGACCCAGTGGTCGGGGCATGCAACAAAGGGTGGGTGTTCGAGGTAGCGGAGGAACATGATTGGCTAGACCTTATACCGGGCCTCACACCAAAGGAAGTGTGGACGGAAGCATCAACTCGGTTGGCACCAAGGTTAAGATCTCTTATGGGTAAAGCAACACACCTCTCGCAGAGTGTAATGAACCGTGACTCCGTCACTCCTCGTTCCGGATATGGAACTACGAACGCGGCCGGAAAGGAGCTCCATGAAGTTCTAGTAAACCGGTGAAGGCCGACTGGACATAGTTCTTCTGAATAAAAGCAACCTCTTGAAGAAATGATTATGAAAACCTGCATTGGTATTAGACTTTCTGGTCTAATGCCGTAGCTAGTGCATTAAACACCTCTTTCCTATAATGAACTTGTTGAGTACGCTCGTACTCATCCCACTCTTAAATCCCCTGCTTAGATATGGAGGCCATGAAGGAGGATCTACAGTGCAACTCAAAGGCCGAGGAGTCAACAAATACTTCAAGAGAACAGGACCATGTCGGAAGAGTCGGATACCGCATCCAACAAGGAGAAAACCTAGATTAGCAATAGAAGGGAACTAGCTCCCTAAACCTAGCTCCTATTTAGCTAGAATCTATTCTTAGCCTCTGTAGCTAGGTAAATACTCTACAAATAGAGTTCGTGTTAGGACTAGGCTACGAGTCGTTCTTCTGGAGTTTATTTGCAGTTTTACCTCATTGTAAAGTAGGAGGATGTGATGATCTTATGTAACAGAGTCATTGTTGTAATGCTATAGACATGCCTTGGAACCGCATATGTTTCTGTTGTACCACTCTGAGCGATATAATACTAGTGGAATGGTGTTTCATTGGTGTTATATCAGACTTGCATACTACACCATGCAGTGGTATGCCGGGTCACCACAAGAAGTCACTCCAACAGATGGTGGTTTCTAGTCGACATCGACGAGTAGCTTGGGGTTCCCAGGTGGCAGCCTGGAATCTATGGGCTGGGACGTCGCCGTTATGCTCCTGGCCTCTTAGGCCTTTTTGATATCTTGCTATGTCTAATAGCATAACTTCGCTTCCGTTGATTGATGTATGTCGGGTCGTTGACCTCTCGCTTGTAATGCTTTGGTTCTTCGCTCAGTTAAGAGCTTGTATTACTTCTTGAGTCGTAGAGTCACTGTTGTGTTACCGATTCTCTCACTGTAGTCTCTCGAGCTCTAGGTTAGGCTTATGTCAGATGAAGATCTGGTATTTGTCTAACCCTGATCCCGGGGGTGCCACATGATACCCCATGGAAAAACGCCCACTGCCCAATCTCGATCACGACTCACGAGATTCCCCGCCGCCGTCCCTCTCCCGCTCGGGCTCGGCCCTCGACACTCTCTACCTGTTCGGCGGCTGATGTCCGACCGTTGTTGTCCCTATTTCCCGGAGTCCCTCTGCACTTATGCGGGCTTGGGGGTGGCTACCGCTCGGCGCTCAAATAGAAGCGGGCTTGCAGGCTTGGCCTCGGCCACCATGGCTTCGGCCGCCAGTGTCCACCTTCCCTGGCTCTTCCCGCCGGCCGCCACACGGCTACAACATTGTGCTCCAACAGTCCAGTTTTTAAATTTAAATAAGATGGCTTCTAAACACGACTAAATTTGCCTACTTAATCTATCTAAGTTGGCTAGTCAACATTTAACTCGAGGTTTATTCTTTATGTCTCATCTTCTAGGATAATTGGTTGTTCTTTTGTGTTCTTTTTTTGGGGAAAGCTTTGTTCTTGCAGATTTGGGGAAGGTGCAAGTTTCAATCATGTTTTTGGATCCATGGAGATTTTGGAGAAGGAAGAAGAATTTGATTTGTTGGTTGCAAAATAAGAAAGTTGGGTGAGGAGGGGGGAGAGGGGTACGGTGGTAGTTATTGGGTGAGGGAAGATGGACGCGCTTCCCGCGCGGGGCTGTGTCCACTTTTATCCTGAAAAGCTGCTTTTTCATGCAGGGATTGTGAGGACTACTTTTTTAGGTCGAGTGTTGGCGTGCACAAACTAGCACCCGGTTGTTGGGATGGACAAACCAACATTCGGATGTTGTCTAGCCACATCATACTAGGGCGCGATTGGTAGACCACACATCCCCTTTAAACAGGCCCTGGGGGCTACAAATCGGGCGATTTTTTATGCCGATTGTGGCCCACGCGCTTCAAAGCAGTCTAGAGCCAGGCCCAGCTGGTACGTTTGAATCAACAATTTCCCCAGAGCCAGGGCCCATGGAGTGCAGAGTGAGCCTTTCCCTGCACACTTGGATTGGAGCGCGAGACGTCGCGTCGGTTCGTGACACGCGCCATAAGTTACCCTCACCGTACACTCCCTCCTCCCACTCTTACTCATCTCACATCCTTCCTCCAAACTTGTAGGCGGTTTATCTGGTGGTGGAGACGCGTAGACCAATGGTGGAGGTTGTCTGCCATCACCACTCTTCATCACCTCTGCTGCTTCGACTTCGATCGTGCATCATCGTCTACGAGCAAGAACACCTTCACCGCCTCAACTTCGACCTTCATAGGCTCGGCAATGGGAGATAAAGCTTCCAAAATCCCTCACTGATTCGTGTTTACCTTCATCTGACCGTATAGGGTGTGGGGGGGGGGGGCACGGTAGATGACATTGCATAGCAGATCTGCTAGGGTTAGGGTTCAATCGGGTTACTGTTCCGGTTGTGATTCGATTTCTGAAATGCACAATGTTCGTGTTCTTCCTAGTGTTTTAACTGATTTGTGCATGCTTTGTTGGTTCAGTATGACATTGTAGTTCAATTGTTTACGTTGATGCTTCTGTGGATGATTATAACTATGATAGTGCGTAGATCAATGTGGTAATGAATATTTAACATGTGCTCTCAATCATCTTACCAAATTGGTTGTGCATGGCATTTCCTAAATGTTCAATTATCTCATAGACAACTACTACCTCCGTTCCAAGGAATAAGGCGCACGCGTATTTCAAGACGAACTTTGACCATAAAAATTGAGCAACAAAATCTTGATTATATTATATGTAATTAGCACCGTTGGATTCGTATTGAAAAGCACTTTCTAATGATGCTAATTTCATACAAACACTCATTATATATTTGAAGCTATTCTTGGTCAAACAAAAAACACGTAAAACGAGGACGTCTTATTCCTTCAAACGGAGGTAGTATTTGCTATGGCATCTAATTCATAGGCTGCATTTATGAGGCATACATTTCATTCATTGTTATACCAATCCAATGATTAATTGCGTATTCAAGGGATGATGCAACCGAAACTAGAGTTATGTGCACATAAAAGTATGTGTGAATTTCTCCTAATTCGCTCACACCATCCCTATGAATGTGTTGTTCATATATGAGGCATTTTTTTTATTTCGTTTCAAGGCGAATGATTAAAATGTTCACATACGTTTGTGCTAGCAATGTACTAGGTTCACGGACCCGTCTGTGAGATTTGTGTGTTCTATGATCGTATAAGGCTCTAATTGTTTTTTATTTGTTATGATGAGCCAATGATTATAATATGCCCACATATTGGTGGCAGAATAATCTTTTCTGACCTTGGGCATTGTACAATTACTCATAAGCTAGTGTGCACAATATTTGGCCAGGAAAGATCATTCGTGCTTCTGATTACAATGTTGACAAGATAATATGTATGTACGATGTGTTTTTTCCAAAAAATAATGTTTGTACATCATACTTGGTCGATACAGATTCATCTCGCTGACTACATGAGGCACACACAGTATGCTTGTTCATTCTTTAGCGGCTATGAGGAGCCGATGATTATAATTTAGCCACATGTTTGTGCTTTATGTTCTCATGGTTTTATTGTTGCATTGCCCCAACAGACCAAGGGGACGACCATCCACTATTGGCCACTTCCATGAGGATGTGTCACCAACACATTTATGCAAAGTTCTAATGGCTCCTAGGATGAGGGTGCTCCCTCTCTTAGATGGCTTCATGTGTTACCTAGGCCCGGTGCCAGGAAAAATAATCGTGAAGACCATCAGAGGGTGCCAGTGGGAGATGAACATCGAGGAGGTCCATGGCAAGGCCGTCCTGGAAGCTGTCTGGGCAGATTTCGCCATCTCCCAAAACCCGAAGATTGGTTACTTGCTATTCTTCAAGAAGCTCAGTGCAAAGGAGTACAGGGCGGTCGTCTTCGACTACTCATGTTGCGACGAGGATGAGTAGTGATCGCCTTCTCCTAAATAATCATTGTTGATCTAGTTGCCCCGTCTTAGTTGGCCGTATGAATATGCTTAAGTACTCTCTGCACCGTCGTTACTATCTAGTAATACTAAAATGATTTGCTAGTATGCCATAGTGTTGATGTTCTTGCTTTTTCTATCGATGTTCTTCGTGTTTTTGTTATTCTTACTATTGTTATAGTAACATCACCACTCCTAAGAAGTGGTTACCTAACGCCTCGATGCTACACAACCAAACACACAGCAGGGTGAGCAACATTGAGGTGCACGGCCAACCAAACAACCGCATCCACTATCTCTCACGGGGCTTCAAAAGTTTCACCCAAACAACGAAACAAAAATCACAACATGACTTTTGAGACATATTACCTCGGGCATGTCCCAGTGACATGGGCCCAGGAGTCCCAAAATAGGCTCAGGCAACCAGGGACGGATTCAAGGAGGGACGAGCAGGAGCTACGCCCCCCTATGCTCAAGATTTTTTTTGTAATATAAACCATGTCAGCTCCTTTATCATAGTATTTTAGCAAGTTCTGCCCCTCTCAAAGCTCGCCCCCCTTGATTTGAGTTCCTGGCTCCATCCCGACTATGTGCCAGCAGTCATTTTTTTCAATTTAGCAAGTACGTAGTAGTTTGATGCAACTGTTCTCCGTTTCTTGTCGCTGAAGCTATGGCGATTGACTCGGCAGGAGAATTCGAACGAATCGAAGTCATGGTGGGAACAGGATAAAGATCCTCATTGTGGATTGATTCAACGGACCTGGCACTGTCAGCCACCAACGAGGTGATAATAACTAATATTAAGGTCAAAGTTTCTGATGGCTATGCTTGTTCTGCAAGTGTTGTTATGTTCCTGTCTGCTACATAGCTTCTCTGGATAAGTTCCCGGCGAACTTGGCGCTGATCTTGTGGTTTAAATGTACATTCAGAGTCTTAAAGATCGTGCTGATGATCAGAGTAGAGTTACACTAGTGGTGAAATCTTGATTTTGGCTGACACTGATCGGGCATGCAATGACATGTCCCAGGACGCAAAGAAGAACATAGCCTGATTGAACGGTAAAGCGTCTGTGTTGATCGATTTCCTGTACATACAATTCTGGAAAACTCTACTGTACAAAATTTTGCAAGTAGTACTAATACACTTTGACTCGTGAAAGGAAAACGGAACAATTTCCTCTTGGAGGGAAGCCACGCGGCAGCTCATCGGAGCGCCCGCTTCCGGCTGAACCGGCGTGCGGTGGCGAGCAGGCCGACGCCGACGCACACCGCCCACGCGCCCATCTCCAGCGCCCACCGCACCGTCTCCACCTCCGCCGCCTCCTCGCGCGCCTTCCAGCACTCATCGTCACCGCTGTCGCTGCCGTCGTCGTCGACCACCTCCCACTCCTCCTCCCCGCATGCCCCGCACCCGCACGGCTCCTCCTCCGGTATCCCCTCGAGCCTGGTCAGGCACCCGACCGACGCCTTCGCCCTGGCCCTGACCAGCACGCCGCCCTCCGCGAGTACCACCACCTCCGCCACCCGCGCCCTTGACGCCAGCGCGCGGCGGCACTCCACGCGCCACCCTCCAGGTCCCCGCAAGAACACGCCCTCCGCGATCAGCTCCTTGCCCGGCGCGAACACCGCGAACCGCGCGCCCTCGGCCGCCGAGACGCGGTCGGCGCTGGCGTACGCCACCTCCTCCTTGGCCTTGCCCGCGTCGCCGCGGACGCGCAGGAGGGGCACGTGAACGGCAGACGCCGGCGGGAGCGCGCGGCCGGCGAGCTCCAGCGCCGCGCCGCCGATGGCCGGGTGGTAGACGAGCGTGAGCTCCTCGGGCGGGTGCGGCGTGGAGGTGCAGGATGTGGAGGACATGCGGAGGTAGAAGGCGCGGACCACGAGCCGCTGCCGCCGGAGGTGCGGGCGGAGGAGGCTGCCGTCGTCCACGGTTCCTCTGCACATTGCTGCTAGCTAGCTGCTTTGATCGTAAGTAGTGCGACTTGGTTTGCTTCGTAGGTTCACCTCGAGCTCGATGCTGTGTGATCTCTCGTGTTGGTGCCGCGGGGTCGTAGGAGGTATGGTGATAAATAGTGCGTGCGTGCGTGTGAGCGCGGGAGGCAGGGAAGAAGAAGACGACGACGGGAGACGCGGGTGGTGGTGGGGATCTGATCGGTGGGCGCGGGAGCTCGTGGTTTTTGGAGGTGGAAACGGGGGGTGCGGACCGCGCACGCGACACGGGGGCACACGGTTTGGCTGGGACTTCTTCCGCAAGTACTTTGACATGAAACTAATTCGACGGACCTACCCTTTTTTACTAGGTCACATAATTCCACGCGAGTACCCTGTATGTCCTCTTTTACTAGGTCATTGAATGAAGTCAGTTTTTTTTTTTTTTTTTTTTTTGCAAATTCGAAAATGAACTAGCTGGCGAGGGGTGCCGACATCTTCTACGTGATGGATTTAGTTTACAGTGTTGAATCTGAAAGAGCCCGTAATTACTAAAATATACTCCCTCTGTTCCATTCTATAGTGCCTATAATTTTTTGGCACGAAAATTAGCGCAAGAGTAGTTTTTACACAAGACCCCTAGCTGAACGATTTGAGATCAACGTAAAATTTGGAAAATCCATATCTTACTAGTTTACCATAACAAATTTGGGACCTGAACGATTTGGGAGCTGAACGGGGAGGGGTAATTGGAAAAAAGCTAAGTTACAAACTTATATTCTGAAACAAATGCAAAAAATCTATAGGCACTATAGAAAGTAACGGAGGGAGTATATCAGATTAAAAAAAAGTGTTCAAACATGCGTATTTCTTTCTACGATATCTTTTAACCAGGCCCAAATCAAGTTTATTTAGACAAAATTTAAAATTTGAACTCTAAAACACATTTAAACACGATGAACATGATAAAACTCGCTAAAACTAGATACTTCCACCGGTTCATATTAGTTGATTCAACTTTATCTAGATTCGTATGTACCTAGTTAAGTTTTTTTTACTACGTGCATACGTATCTAGAAAAAGTGGAGTCAACCAATATGAGTTGGAGGGAGTACAAAAAATCGTGTCCCTAAATTGAAATCTACGACAAATGTTAAATATTTTCGAACTTTGGCGATCGAAGGTCAAATAAGAGCGAAACTAATTGTTTCATAGGAAAACTTCACCAGCTTTCACCGCCGCTCGTCAAGTTTCAGAAGTCGAATTTCAAAATTTGTCAAATAAAAAATAAATATTAGTTTTAATTTGAAGCTTGCTCCACTAGGAACTCAAACATTCGAACGGTTCAAAAACTGAATCTATGGTTTAAAAGCTGCGGAGGTTTTAAGTTTTACAACTGGAATAATAGATTGGTAGAGCAGAAAATCTTTTTGACACAAAATAGGTAAACAGGGAGAAACAGAGAGAAGGTGAGCCATGAAGGGATGTCCTATGCACAGTAGAGTTGCATTTCTCACCACTTTTCTTTGAGGAATTTCTCACGACTTGCGGCCTCTAGAAAACTTTTTAACTCCTCCTATGGTCACTCCATGTTGGTTACTGTACTTGACAATTTTTAGCTTAGGATGGGTCAAAACCAGCCAAGACATGTCCTCGTTTGTTTAGCTACTCCAATTAGATCACACCATATGAGATAGCTAGACACGACAAAAACTTGTCATACCAGCACGACCAAGAGGAAGGTGTAAAATTTCTAAGAGGCCACGGGCCATTAGAAATCTAACAAAGATTACCTCCGTTCTAAAATATATTTGAATGCTAAATCTGTGTTATTTTTCGGTGAAACGACTTTATGAGCACATAGATTATCGACATATATGCGTCAATTTTGCGTTTAGAATTTTTGTTAACATTTCGAACTGCATTTAGAAATTACTTTAAAACCCGGAAACATATGCTGTGGCTATAGCCTATAGCCTTGTGCACACGCCGGCGAAAATGGTTTGGAAAAGGAGCCTTGTACCGTGGCCGCCTGATATTTTCGGCTTGTCCGCTTGCTCTGATGCTGGGGAATTGGGGGATTTCCGGACCGGAGCACACGGTTTTGGCATGCGCGACACCTGCACCGCCGTGGAATCCATCGGTGGCGGGCGTCCGGTGACGCATGGCCGTGAACCGCGTCGCGACAAGGAGTGGACTGTGCCTCGCAGCTGGCCAAGTTGTTTTGACATGGACGTCATCAGATGGGGGGTACGGATGGGTTCTCTCGATCGGGGGCACTCAACTGAATGATGCGATCGGGTTCACTGCATTTTCCTCGTGGCAAAAACCCGTCGTCGTTTCTCGCTTGCCTTGCGTTTCTGACGGCCAATTTTGCTTTGCCTCGGTAGCCAAGGCCTCGGTGCCAACCTAGCAGTAAACCAAAGCACAACACAGTTTCAGGCTTTCACTCAAGCATCATTGCATCAGGTAGCACTCAAACTTCGTAGTACTGAACGAAATAAAATAGCCAACACTGCAATTTCTACCAATAGGTTACACTGCATTTTTTTTTTTTTGACGGGAAATGGCATTCCATTTAAACTTCTAGCCCAGCAACATCACTAGCTAAAATGTTAGAGATACAAACGGGAGCTTGATCATCCCAAAACGAGTCAGTAGACTCACTACTTGCACCTAGCCTAGCCAACATATGGGCAGCATTGTTATAAGAACGCCTAGCAAAGGAGAAGCTATAGGTAGGCTTCTCACTTCCATCAGCAGGGCACCAATTGACGACTTGTCGAGCTCATTGCTCTTCAGAGCTTGGACAAGGTTTGAAGCATCAGATTCAAAGATAATTCTGTTGGCACCGACTCTGATAGCTCCCGAAACTGCGGCAAGACAAGCAACCGCTTCAGAGTGCAGAGGATCTCTCAAGTGCACAGATATTTCTAACCCAGCAGCAACAAAATCGCCCGCCTGATCACGGATGATGTAGCCCCGTCCCCCCTCACCCGAGGCCTGGTTGAAAGCTCCATCGAAGTTTATCTTGACCTGGTTCTGAGGCGGCCTAACCCAATTGGTGATGTCAGGTGGTTTGGGAGGAATAGCAGGAGACTTTAGACATTTAAAATCCACCATGTGCCGCTTCACCCGACCACAAACAACAAGATGGTTTGAGGAGCCATCTCCAGCATTGGCCTTGTTCCTGAAACTCCACCACTCCCACATAAGGGTCAGGGCCTTAAGCTGCTCTGCCTCCCCGCACTTCCACAACTCCTCTAGCATGGCGTGAGCCGAGCTGCACGGCAGGAGGAGGTCGCGGACCGCTCCCAGGCCCAAAGAATTCCAACAGGCTTTTACCATTTTGCATTTTAGGAAAGTATGGCCCCCGTCTTCATCCAACGTGTGACAAACAGGACAAGTAGTATCCAGCTCCACCCCGAGCTTCAAGATCTTCATTCTACAGGCCAGACTGTTGTGGGCTAGGTACCACACGAACATTTTAAGCATGTTTGGTGCATGTAGAGCCCAGATCTTTTTCCAGGTGAACTTTGCCCCAACATCACCGAGGCTGTCACTAGAGCTAGCTGCCTCACGCCCCTGCTTTCAGTCCCTGAGCAGAACACCCAGCTTGTATGCAGACTTCACAGAGAAGGTGCCTTTCGGATCGAAAAGCCAGGTTGTCCTCCATTCACTACAATGCAAATACAACCACGCGTGTGATTCACCGCGCAAGATGTTTGCAGCAAAGCACGGCTCAGCTAAAAGTTGAGCCTTCTAACAAGTACAGCAGCACCTAAAAGTTACACAGGCCATACTCATACTGCACTCACTAGTCAGTACAATCAGTACAATGGCATCTAAAACATACAGCCTCAGTCTGAACTACCTGACCCAGCCTCTGGTCTTGTTGCTGCTCGCCGCCGGCGCCTGCGGCCTGGTGACCCTGGACCCAGCACCCGTCTTACTTGCAGCAGCGCCGGCCGCCCTCGACCCCACCGCCGTCGACGGCCTCACCGGGACCCTGGCCTGAGGCTCCGTGGACGTCCTCTTCGACCTCGCCTCGCCCTGCAGGCTCCTGTTCCTCGCGCCCCTCTGCCTGGCAGCAGGATGGCTGTTCTCAACCTCCTCGCCGCTGCCCTGCAGGCTGTAGTTCCTTTTCCTCGCCGCAGTATGACCGCCGGCACCGGGGTGGTTGTTCTCGTGCTCCTCGCCGCCGCCGATCGTGTTCCTCGCGTCCCCTTTCCTCTTCCTCTCGTTGACGGCCTCTGTGGGCGCGGCGGCGAAAAGGGAACTAGGGACTCGCTTGTTGGCGGAATCTGAGCTTCTCAGGATGCGATGATGCGCCGCCTTCTCGCTCATCGCCTCCTCTCTTGGGGAAGGCAGCACCGCCACCTTTGCCTCCACGGGGGTGGTAGGGACGACTCTTGGCAGGGAAATGGAGGGAGCAGGCATTAACTCTGAGTCCTCAAGTTTCGTCCCCTCTGGCAGCTTCTTCTCGACATCTAGCAGCTGAAACATGGAGATGATGCCAAATCAAGCTCTGCCTTATTTTTTGTCTGAATGTAAGAACTTGCAGCTCTGAGAAAACGCTAACCTTGCTCTCAAGCTTTGGTTCTGTTTCCTGTGCTATCATGGTTGCGTCCTCAAGTGTTGTCCTCTCCTGCAAGTTCTTCTCAACATCTAGCAGCTGAAACATGGGCATGCCAAGTCAAGCTCTGCATAGTTTGTACCCCCTAAATGTAAAAAATAGTGCAATGCTAACCTTGCTCTGAAGCATCGATTCTGTTTTCTGTGCTTCCAAGAGTTCTTGACCTATTTCCCTCGCCTATATTTTTTGGGGAATACAAGTGTCAGTTACCCCTGGTTTGAGAATTTGCATTAACACCACATGCAGCTAGCTAGAAAATACCTTCGATTCTGCAACTGCTCTTTGTTGCTCCTGTTCCTTTAGCTTTAGCTCCAGCTCCTCAATCTGAAACAGTCTCTTTATCAACTAATGCCAATAGATGATTATAGTGGTAAATTTATAGTCAGTCAAGTTTCACACCGTTTGCTTAAGAACTGCGGCCTCAGAGTCCGATTGTTGCTGCTGTAGAACTTTGCGCTCCAAGTCCACTATCTGCAAAAGGATGTAGTGTGGGCATGTATGTCTGAATTTCCAAGTAATTAGCTATTAACAGCATTAACTACTTTCGCTCGTACCTTCTGCTGGAGGGCAGTGCAGATTTCTTCTTTCTCCTTAAGTTTTCCAGAAAGCTGACACTGCTGCTTCTCTGAAGTAATTTGAGAATGCGTCTTTGAATCCAACTGGCTTTCAAGATCTTTTATCTGCCAAGTTATTACAAAACGTCTTTCAGGAGAAACATACTAGTTGAAGAAAAGCAGTCTAGAATCAACAGAACAATCGGAAATCCGATACTGGAATATTAGCCAATTATAGGTACCTTTTCTTGCAAACTTTTGTAAAGTTGCTCTTTTCCTTTGGCTTTGTTCTCTAAATTTTGGCAGTTCTCCTCCAGCTTTTTCAGAGAATCATCCTTAAGTCTGGCTTCCTGCTTAGACCTTTCGAGCTGACATACATTCAGCCAAAAATATATGCCATCAGGTCAGCTTCAGCCAGGCAAAGAAGTAAGGTACGGGAAAAGGCAATATTAACCCTCACCATCTGTTTAACCTTTTGAAGCTCTGCCGTGTCCACCTGCTTCTTTGCTGGGCCCAATTCTATGCCACGAACACGGCTAGCGAAGTTTAATGAGCTCAAAGTTTCAGACACATCATTGTCGGATGGGCTAATCTGCACAAACATTAGGGCTTTCGAATCCCCTCCTGTTACCAAAGTAAAGAACAGAGAAGAGCAAATTAATCATGTTGCTGACTGACAGAATGTAGAGCAGCAGAAATAAAGAATTCTTGATATGGCTTTCTTCAGGAAAAACAGATCAAAGTTACCTAAGGAATCTTGGAGCAAGTGAGTCAGCTTGGAATTTCTACTCAGAAAAAAGGTGTGAAAACGGTGAGAAACAGAGCTGATGGATGCAAACGTGTTGTTAATTTGAGAGTACAAACCTGTAAGGGATGTGGCTACTTCTGGAAGCAAGAGCTGAAATGACATCACCCAAAGCAGAAAGCGACCTGTTAATATTTTGGGCTTCCTTAAGCCGGTCACCTTGGGCGTCAGTCTTGGCTAACCGCTCACTTCCGGCCAAATCTACTAGCCAGAGCTTACTTCTTGTGCAGTCCCCATTTATCAGGTTCTTTGCTCTCACCATGATGCAAAGCATGCTGAAAACAATATATGAAGGTTAGAACATATTGTCCAGAAGCAAGTACACCACAAAAGAAATGAAATCGTTTCAAAAAATATATATGAAATGATAATGTTAATTATGACTAACCAGTGCGAACGACTGCTATGTTCATTCACATTATTTGACCCTACAGCCCTAGAGTTGCTTCCGGTTTGTAAGACATCCCAAACCTCACTTATATTCTCAACTTTTGCCTCAACTATGCCAGGAACATGATGGGATCCTTCACTTGCTTGCTTGATCTCCAATCTACATGCAAACATATACAGGTTACCACAAGCTGAAACTATTGGAAACAAGATATGAAGGGTGCTAAAGGAAAATAGTTGTACTTCTTGGATGAAGGGGATGTTGCAAGCAAGTCTCTAATCTGTTCATTGTAAACCTCAAGCACACTAACAGATATGTTGTATGTGACAGAGTCTTTTCTCTCCTCGGCGATTTTGAACAGCTCTTCCAAAGTTCTGTAATTTACTCCTCTGTTCCTATCAGTCCCTTCCATGGTGAAGGTTTTCCCAGTCCCTGTTTGTCCATATGCAAAGATGCATACATTGTACCCATCTAACACTGACGTGACCAGCGGAGAAGCATCAGCGTACACCTCGGCTGTTCATGAATAAAACATGTACATTAGACAAACAAAGAATATTTTTGCATATTCATGGATATCTCCAACTTTGAAGTATAAACTAGAAGCAGTCTGTAATTAGCATTATTCTGAATGTAAGAACAGTTGAGAATACAACAAAACATAACACGACTCCAAAGTAACCAGGGATACCTTGATCATCCTTTGGTGTGTAGACTCTGTCAAACTTGAATGTCTTTTTTGCTCCATTCATAATCCCGATGTCACCATCATTTGCTCCATCAAAGTCCACTACACATTTATATCCTGATGATGTCTCAACTTTGCTTAAGGGCCGGCATCGACAGAAAACCCTGATATTTCCTGAAATAACAGAGATAGCAGTCATTCTCCCGACCAAATTCTATAAATAAGGGGAAGCACCAGAATACACAGAGGGCAATAGGAACCTTTTGTTTCCTGGACAATATTATGAAGTCTCTTTCTCTTGGCCATCTCTTCGTTGTACTTTATTTTCAGATCCTCGCATTGTGCAACTGCAGTAATAAAAATATGCAATGCTTACAATTTATTTCCGCTAAATACTTGAAAATATGTGTAGCAATGCCACTTCAGATATTACCTAAGGCTTGAACAGCTGCAATCATCTTACTCAAATCAGGAATCGAGTCTGCACAGTCGTGTGCTTCAAGAGATAATAATGCTTGTTCTTGTTTCATAGCCTGAGTATTAAGAAGACACAATCAGCAGCAGCTACATCAATCATTTACTGTTTCCTGTAGTTGTTGTGATACTGCAGATAGTGAAATAGCATTACCTTGATTTTGCTTTCCAAGTTAGATATGGCAGCAGCCCAGAGTTTCTTGTCATTTTCATAGTTCTGAGAAACCTTCCTTAGTTGGTCAGTTTGTGTATCGAGGACTTGTTCTGTAGGTAGTTATATATTAGAACAATAACGAGTACATTAAAAAACTAGGATAGGAAGACGATTAATGCATTACATTTGTACGTACCAAAGGTATCACTCTGCACAAGCTTTTGGTGAAGCTCTATCTTAAGTCTATCAAGCTCTTGATTGGTGGATTCCACTAAAGACCATGCCATGGAGCACTCGTCAGACTTCATGTTGCATTGGCTGGTTAGCTCCTCAATCTGCTTCTCATATTTTGAGATCAATTTAGCCGTCCTTTTCTGCAATTTTGTACACCACTCATGAATCAGGATTACAACAGATATGATGCAACAACACTTCGCAGAAACTGATCTGAATAGGTGCAGGACCCTCTACATCATGAATCATGATTACGGCAGATATGATGCAACAACAGTTTGTGGAAACTGATCTGAATAGGTGAAGAAACCTCTAGATCATGAATCAGGATTACAACAGATATGATGCAACAACAGTTAATGGAAACTGATCTGAATAGGTGAAGAAACCTCTGGATCACGACTCAGGATTACAACAGATATGATGCAACAACAGTTTGTGGAAACTGACCTGAATAGGTGAAGAAACCTCTACATCAGTTAAACATCTTTTGCACAAGGCACCACTCCCATTTGCACCTGACTTTGCCGCTGCATGTTCAACGATAAGATCATCTCTCTGAGTGCAAGCTCATAAAGGAGCACACTCCAGCTAAAATAAACTAATTACCTGGCAATACTGGGCCTTTCCGAATACAGATGCCACAAACCATGGGGTTTCCTCTCACTCCCCTGAAATCGATGATCATAGCACCATTGCTCTCAACAGTGGCCCTGATATCAAGCACTTGCAGGGGCCTGTTACCTCCGACCACCGCGAACACATCAAGCTCCGACAAAATCTGTGAACCAAAAGGCAGACTGAGCAACATGTGGAAGGAAATCATGCAATTAAATTAGACTCGGAGACTGACAAGTTGGTGCACTTGCCTTGTCTTCTTGCACAAGCACATCAAACGATCTGATTCCCTTAGGCCCATCAGTGTGCACTATCTCAGCGAAATGCAGATCCAAATAATAGTCTCCTGGAGCAAGACCATCGAACTTGTAGCTGAAGTTGCCGTAGCGCGCCGAGCTGTAAAGCGACGGGTAGTCGCCGCCTTCGGCTATCTCCTCGGACGTCTCTATCGCGTCCCCGCCTTCGAAGAAGGAATCGGCGGAAAACAGTGCGGAGGGGTCGGCGCCTTCCATCGCGCATCCACCGGCGTTGACGAACATGACGCATTCATCTGCTTGATCACAGGCACCAAATGGATAATAAGAAGAAGTGCAGAGCTAAGGTAAACATTATTTGATGGCAGTTTCTCAACTTAATTACTTTCTACCGTTGTCTGGGAAGGGATAATAAGAAGAACTGCAGAGCTGAGGTAAACATTGTATATAAGGTGGCAGTTTCTCAACTTAATTACATTCTACCATTGTCTGGGAAATAGTACACTAGTCATAGCATGAGCGCGCATGTTTGATGGCTGAGAAAGGGAAAACTGGCCAGTGCAATTTGGGGGGCTGTGCAATTCCTAGGGTTATCTATCCGACCCAACCCCAGAACTGCAATTAGATCCACCGTAGCAGCGGTACGCACACGGATCCGAAGAGCCAAATCCACGGCATCCGGCAGGATTAGCCGAGGCCTCGGAAGTAACTAGACACGGTCCCCGGAAATGCGCGCAGGGGAGTGACCAAGGAACCCGAGACACGAGGGAGAAGGAACAGCACCTGCGCGGCAGTCGGCCCGCCTGAGCCCGGCCACGGCGACGCGCGGCCCGGACGCGAGGATCATGGACTCCGCCTCCTCCTGCGGGGAAGGGGAAGAGGCCGGTGGCGGTGGTGGATGGGGCGCGTCGGCGGTGCCGGGGCTGGCGCGGGCGGCCGCGCCCCCCGCCTGCCACCCCGCGGTCCAGGCGAAGTCCATGGGGTCGTCCCCCGCCGCGGACGCCGCGTCGCAGTCCATCGGATCCGCGGCCCGCGAGAGCTGCCGGGAGCTAGCTAGGGGCGGCGGAGGAGAGACGGAGGAGGTGGGCGGAGCAGCGCGGCGGTGGGCGGTGGGCGGTGGCTCGCGGTGTGTGGATTTCGATTTGGATTTGGGTGTGTTTTCCCCTCTTTGTTCGCCTGTTTGGACGACCCGCCGTCCGAATTCGAACTGAAGACCGTTGGGACATGGAGTCAGCCGTCGATCGCATCGCATCGGACCGTTGCTGCGTTCGAGGCGGGCCTGGCCTCCACCGCGTCAGCCCATTTTTAGCCCTAGAACACTTGCTGATAAGGCCTGCATTTTTCTGAGTTAAGACAATTGTGCTTTCTTGGAAAATGCAAGCCGTCATCGATGAGCTCAAATGTAGGAAGAGCAGAGAAGTTGGAGGTGGGCATCGGCACCAACAATTGCTCATCGATGCCTCCTTTGTTTTTTTAGGGTGATGGCATGATCAAGGTGCGTGCGCGGCCAAATTCTTAGGCCAAGAAGAATGATGAGACACGGACGATGAACTGTACGACGAGGAAGAAGGGAATCGGGAGATGGGTAAGTCGGGCGGTGAAGAGGGGAACAGAGAGATGAGGCGAGAGGGGAACGAACAAGTG
Organism: Lolium rigidum; assembly: GCF_022539505.1. NCBI lineage: Eukaryota > Viridiplantae > Streptophyta > Magnoliopsida > Poales > Poaceae > Lolium > Lolium rigidum. The sequence goes on along the minus strand of NC_061510.1, from coordinate 4,144,725 downwards.
GGCTAGGCTACCGTTTGGTCCCTGTGAGCATTCCTGGAAACTGGCCCTTATGTCTGAGCCCAATGGTCGATTGGGGGGTGGGGGGGGGGGGGGTTGGCTCCTATTTTCGAGCTCTCACTCCAATTCCAGCAATAGATCTAATGGAGGGATAGCCTGACGAGATACAGAAGGGGAAAATTAGCTTCGAAGGAATCCATGTTGGAGTTTAGGAGGAGGTGACACTAGGGGACAGCGAGGAACTTGAGAGACTACGAATGGGCGGTGGATCTATGGAGGCATCGATACGACCTTAAGTAGAGGCTTCATTAATTTGGAAAGGAGATAGGACCTAGCATCTACATCAATTGGCATACACAATCACTTTTGTTTGATAGCATTAGAACATTCATATATTTATAATATCATGGATAGCAAATGGTGGATACGCGGATCAACTAGGCGAATAAAAATAACAAAATCACTTATGAATTGTCTATTTATATTAATATATATATGTCGCTAGCCACCCAGGCTGCAGATGTCTCGTGCAGCCGTGTCGGTTGCACCCAAAGTCCATAGATATACGTTGATCTGTTGGGAGAAGGAAGTACCACATGTAGATCCAATGTGTTGCCTTTAGAATAACGTGCATGCAATTGGTTAGTCCATACTTGTTAAAAACAATTTCATTTTGATAGTTCCGTATAGACCTAACCAAAGCGCAAACCCAACTCACATTCAACCAATTTCCAAATATGTTGGTACTATTGATAAGTGGAAGCAAACTAAAAGTGCGCCCCTCCACCGCCCACATGGCAAGAGCAGCAGGACAACACTCACTCCAGCTGGGTCGTCGCTCTAATTTTCGATCCCCCTCCAAGGAAGCCGGTGGTAGAAACCGCCCTTACCTAAAGCCAAACAAGAGGCCAGCCATCAAAGTACGAGAAGCCCACCGACCATTTGTAACAACCACGACGAGCCCGCGCGGAGTTCCTCCACCTATCACCGCGTGGGGAGCTGGGAGCCTAGATCTCCCCCTCCACCGTCTCCTTCACCGGCGCCACGAGCTTTGACCTGTGGTACCTCTGTGGGCGATAAGGAGGGGGATACAGAGGGGGGAGCGACGTGGAGGAGCTAGGGTTGGGTTTCGCCCCTCAATCTCCTAGAAGGGGCGACACAAGGGGAGCGTATTTTTTTGCTTCATATCAGATCTCCAGTTCGTGTTTTTCCCCGATGCAGCGCCGTGCGTCATGACTGACGATGCAGGCCATGCCCGTGGCGATGTAGGCCAGCCCTGAAGATGCACACTGACCACCAGATCGTCACTTGACCGTCGTGGCACTCCGGTCCTAGCCGATTTGTTTCATTTACGTAATGGACAAGCGTGCCTGCCTGACTGGCGATGCTTCGCTAGCCGGTTCGTTGTGATGACGTATGGCCCAGTCCCGGTACCGATGCATGCGGTTGTCCTTCCACTGCGCGTAGTTATCATGTGATATTGTGATCTCGAACTAAGCATGGGTAGAAAGAATTTCTTCGGGGTTCTATATTTTTCCTTACTTTCTTTGCCAAACTTATGAAGAGAACACATAAGTAGGACGTCACATGTACGGCAGCTCTGAGATTTCTTTTTGCTATTTGAGCATTTGTTTATATTTTTCATGAAAACGCAATAAGCATTCCATTTCGATGCATTGATAGAGAAGATTTTTTTATGTACAAATTCAAGAGAGGACCATGATCTTGCTTTGGCTTTAATCTCGTTCAGCAGCGTGAGCATTTCTATATTGACGTCTCAACTCTCAAATTTGATCAGAAGCTTATGAAGAGAACACATAAACAGTGTAGAGAGACTCGAAAAAATATCCAACTTACATAAATCAAAAACATTATTTGATGTCATACAACTAGCGTCTGCGGGAAAAGCCACGTCGGTTCAGTCTCACACGGACTATAAGGTTGAGATTTCTGATTGACGACCACATGATGCTCATCCACAAAGTGGCATGTCAATCCATCTCCTTCCTCTTTGAACGAAGGAACATATTTCGAGCAACTCCCGCTCACAAAGAGTGCACCTGACACACCTCCGATCACCGGAATCCACATGCGTGTCCCAATATCTGCCTCTAGGACCTCAAGCTTTGCGGTTATATCCACGAGAGTTGACTGGCTGGTAGTGTTCCTGCTTAACCATAAGCAGCTTGCCGTTCGCCTCGAAGAGATGTCGGCTGATCGTGATGCCACCAGTTGATCGCCCAGTGTCCAGGCTAAAACCGACTAGCTCTACGCCATTCGGAACCATCATATCACCGTCATGAAGATCACCCCTGCCCTCCAAGTTCCTTAGCATCGTCTTGTGATGATCGGTCTCATCTAAAATATTGGACGCGTCATCATAATCTCCATCCTCTCCCTCTTCCGATCCGGCATCGCTGCTTGACACTTCTTGGCCACCATCATCATCGTCGAACTCATGGTTGACGCAAAACGCCCCGTCCAACTCTTCATCCTCCTCAACCATGCTCGATGCCTCGTTGTACTGCACCTCTTCTTCCTCGTCATCAGTTGATGATTCTCCGTCTTCCATGTACCCTTCTTCTCCCTCCTCCTGCTCCTCCTCCTCGTCGTCACTATCACCCGGCACGTGTTGGATAACATATCTTACATCTGCAACGATAGGGGTACCATCGTCATCCTGGTCGACATCCATCACGACAAGGTCGTTGTGGGCTTAGCTCAGTGGTTGGGGTCGCAGTGGCGCACCCTAACGACCGGAGTTCGATTCCTGTCAGGGACGAATTTCGAAATTGTCACGCCAAGTCCCGCTTCTACTATATCAAAAAGTGTCTAGTTCCTCCTAGACACGGTTTCATTTTTTTTCCCGTTGCGCCCCGTGATCCCATAGAGACTCCCTCCATGGAACACGACGTCAAATATAGAGCTATATGGCATCTCACGCCGGCGGGGCAACCATGCTCCGGGTCTCCAGGGCGACACAAGATAATCGGGTAATTCCAATTGTTTGTCGTTACGACAATGACATCATCCTCGGTTGACCGCATGAGCACCTTTCGGATCTCGAACAAATACGAAACATCACCAATTACGGCGTCCAACCCGAGGAGCGGCAGGGTTGTTCTCGTGATAGGGTTATGCAGGAGGTAGCTACGTCGTCCGTCCTCGACATCTTCACGGTAAAAGACAAGCCAGCCGTTATCGGCGACGACGAGACGGGCGTCATCGGGGAAGGAGAGGCGACGGTGAACGATGTGATCGGGAAAGGTGACGGAGGTGCCGTCCGGGTAGATGACCCACGGCAGCTTCGGACGCACGTGCTGACGCACGGCTAGGTGCCAAGAGCGGCATACGGCACGGCATCGGGCTTGTTCATCCGGGAACACGAGGCTGGAGATGATCCGTCCTAGGAGCTCCGGCAGCAGGTCGCCCCACGGAGGCGACTTCATGGATCGCCGATCAACTCGATCTGCTGCTTTGTGCTACGGTTTCTAGCTTGTGTGTACTTGGAATCCGTATTGAAAGGAGGATTGTACGTACAAGTCGATGCCAACCCAGTCGAGGCCAGCGGAGAGCTGTCAGCTGACGCGCAGACGACGCCCTTATCCAAGTCCGACCCGGTTCGCGTGCATCGACGGGAGAAAACAACTACACATCGAGTTGATTACCTTAATTTCCCTCTAGCTTCCACGCAAATCCCCGTTCCGACACTGCTATATATATTAGCACGTACAGGACACAACCTTTAACATACTATACAATCGATTAGGACCAGCAAAGCAGCAGATCGACGTACCCGAGTTGATCCCATGGCGCCGACGACGACCTTGCAGCCTTCACAGTGGGCCGACCTCCTGCCGGAGCTCCTAGGACGGGTCATCGCCCGCCTCCCATCCCCCGACCTCGCCCGCTTCCGTGCCGTGTGCTGTTCCTGGCACTCGGCTGTGCGCGAGTACCCCTGTTGGGAGGAGCCATGGGTCCTCCACTCCGATGGCACTTTCGTCACCTCCGACTATGATTTTCACCGGCGTCTTCCTTTCCCCGACAACACAAAGTTCATAAGCGCCAATGGCAGCTGGCTCGTGCTCTACCGCACCGATGACACAAATGATAGACGACGCAACTACCTCCTGCATAACCCCTTCACAAAGGCTACCGTGCCACTCCCTGGGCTAGACTCTCTCGTCGGATATTTCGATGACTGGTTTAAGATCCTAAAGGTGCTCATGCGGTCTGACCAGGATGATATCATCGCCGTGACGACCAATAGTGAGATGTGCCCGATCATCCTGTGTCGTCCCGGGAAACCCGGCGCGTGGTTCCCTGAAGAAGAAGATGAAGCATATGCGTCTATACATGACATGGCCTTCCACGCGGGGAATCTATATGGGATCACCAAGAGTGAGGAGCTTGTTGTGCTGGGTCTTGATGAGGATGATGATGGTACGCCTATTGTTACAAGTGTTGGATGGGTTATCGAGAACCTACCGGATGAAGACGAGGCGAACGAGGAAGAAGCATATGAATATGATGGAGACGCATTGAGCGACGGAGGCACATATAGAGATGAAGAGGAAGAAGAGGCATACTACGATGAGGCGCCATCGAGCCTTGATGCAGGTGACGATGGCCATGAAGATGTGTCAAGCAACGGGGATGAAGGGGATACATCATATGGTCTAAATTGTTCTAACAAGTATGAAGATAAAGGTGGCAATTTCAAATATTGCGAAGGTGATGCCTTCATACCTTACCCCTACTACAAGTGGGAACTAGGGGAATATATTACTAGTCGACATCTCATCGAGTCGAACGGCAAGTTGATCATGCTAAGACGGCTAGGGAGCACACAACATTCCTCGGGCCGCCACACTTCAGATGTAGAGGTCTTAGAGGCAGACTTGGGCGCAGGCGAGTGGGCTCCAACAAACGTGACAGGCACATTCTACGTGAGCGGCTATCATTCAAAATATGTTCCCGTGCTTATCGACGAGGATGAGGATAAGTTGGCCTGGTACTTCGCCGATGAGCACGACGTTATGGACCCACAATCTCAAACCTCATACGGCTGGAATATGTCGACATGGCTTTTCCCACAAGAGTTAGTTGTTTAATTAGTAGCGAGCACTACATTAGCTCAAGTATATATGGCCATCTTGTCTTTGCACGTTTTTCTTTATGGATTTACCTAACCCTAATACTACATGATGCTATATTGTAGAAGAATTTAGTGACATGATATTGTAGAAGTATTCAGGGCTATTCTTATCGCTCGATGAGGCTGAGGCCTTTTTTTCATTTTTTTTTTCTTCTGTGTGTAGGTTTAGTCCCATCGCCCCTCATCACACAACCTTCTAAGTACAACGAGGATTTTGTAAATAGTGTGTGAGGCCCGTTTTCATCCGTGTGGGACGGGCAGTTCGATCAGCAAATGTTTACTCAGTGTAAAATATACTATGAGACTAAGTGAACACATGTTCTTGGAAAAGAATGAGAATATTGAAATTACTAAACCCTATGAAGGTTATACACATTGGACTGGTTGGTTCTTGTCAAGGTGCTAAAGTGTGAATGCAGAGCTTTCATACTTATGTTATGAGTGAAAACCTTTGCAAAGAATGAAAAATACTCAGATTATGCAGTTATAATACACATTGAATTGGTTGGTTTTTGTCAAGGTGCTAAAGTCTGAATCCGGAGCTTTCTTACTCAGATTATTGACACTGAATTGAGAAATACTTACTCTTTGGGAGAGCTACCATAAAAATTTCTCAATGAAGTAAAAAATCATTGAATCAGAAGGTGGCAATGCACATTTTATAAATTGATAATTACACTTCACTGCACCACCCAGAGAATGAAAAGCATGCATGATCATATACTTCACATATCACAGTATCAACTGACATAACCCACCTGATATGGTCCACCTGGCCCATTCACCTTTTTTTAAAACCTTTGCATTTTGCTCGGGTAAATTTAGATAAATAGATTTTATAAAAAACATTTCTACTTTTTTGAACTTTAGTCATACCATAATCTTAATAAGCACAGGTTTATACTACTCCTCCGTTTCTTGATATAAGGTGTATAGTTTTTTTTTCCAAAAAAGCTACAAAATATAAGGTGTATTGCCTAGAACCAGTCAGTTGGACATTTTTTTACGGATTCGATTGCATTTTCTTAGCTCATGCAAACTCCACTATTTTCTCAAAGCAATAATTCAGTGGTAATCTTGTCCAAAACTAATGTATCTTGCCCCTCAATGTGTGTTTCTTAATTTTCGTGTCAAAAACTATACACCCTATATTTAGGAATGGAGAGAGTATTACTTAGACTTAGATATCATAGTTAACCACATAATAGTTATAATGTTCCGTGTTATACAATTGTAAGTGTATCACATCAAAGTTCTACTGTACTAAATTCAAATTGTATGTTGTAATTGAATTTCTTCTTGAACTATTTTCATAGTTGCACAAATTATATAGTGTACAACATGTGTCTATGTTTTAGTATCCTTAAATATCATGACAAAGATCTCTAAATCCCGTAGTCAAAGAAATATGTCAGCGGGGCTTCTAGTTCATTATTAGGTTATTGCAATTATGGAAACTTCTAGAGTATAAGCGGAAATGTTGGAAAATCTGCATTGCAACTTGTGTTCAATAGTATGTTAGAATATCTTTCTTTCCTGTCCAGATACTTTATCAACTTAACAGGCACGTGCCTTCTTTCCACTTGGTATTCAAATAGTACCATCTACGTTTCGCAAAAAAAAAATAGTACCATCTACGAAATCTGTCTCTCGATCCATTACTTTGTGGCTGATCACAAATAGGTCGTGGAGGGAGAGAAAAGAAGATGGATGTGGCTGCTACCCAAGCCGTGCCATTTTTGATCCCACAAGTAGGAGGCTTGGTGAAGATTAGTGTCGACGCAACGTTGACGAAGAACACTTGGGGCGGGACAGTGGTTGCTGTTGCGAGGAATTTCTCTGGCGAGTACCTGAGTGCTTCGGCGGGGGTGTTCACTGGAAAGACTGGGGTGATATGTTGGAGGCGTAGGCTTACTGCGAGGCGATAGACCTAGCACGCAACATCAACGCACGGAGGGTGATGGTGGCTAGCGACTACACAAACGAAATCCCAAGTCTGGAGCAGGGGAACTGTGGGGTTTTATGCTCATGTGGTCCGAGGCATTTTGGACTCGATATCGACCTTTCGAAGACATGGCGTTTAGCCATGAGGGTAGGAGCTCACATTTTGTTGTTGTTGAAATAAATGATAATATATTAATTAAGCAAGCCGCCTCATTAAAAACCTTCCAGTCTCCTTAGGTGTCATGGTAAGGAAAAGAGTGCGTATGAAACTTGCTGCTTCACAAACTCAGTACAGTTACATCGTTCAAAACATTTTTCATCACAGATGGTGGAGGATCACCGTCCCAAATAAAAATCTATTAGACTTAAAACTTAATCTAGCTTGATTGTGCGCCGTCTTGCTCGCTTCCCTAGGACAATGCTGAAAGGAGATCCTTCCAATTCTTCGTGCAATTTGAAAACAATCTGCCAGAACTGAATATGGCTCCAAAGCTCTGTTTCTCCCTTACTTGCTGTAATCAAATCCAAACTGTCTGATTCTACAACTGCTGGCGAGCATCCAATATGTTCCAATAACATTAAGCCATTCTTCAGTGCCACTGCTTCATCAAAGGCCAAGTCTCGCCATCAATCGCTTCCCCATGATCACCCCGTACCACAGCAATTGTAGCACCCGATCCATTGTGGAAGTAACATGCATCGACATTCAACTTGTAATGGCGTGCTGGAGGTTTACTCCATGATACTTCCTTCGGTGTTGCTCTTTGTCCAGCTAAAGAATAATTCAAAGTTATTGCTTTTATGGAGAAAGCTGAACTGATTGCTTTTTTTTTTTGAATAATAGCAGAAGAACTGCTATGTTCATTGCATTAGAAGAAAAGGCACAGAGACCCAAACTGCTCAGTTTATTGAAGGAAAACCGGGCGAAAACCTTTACATCAACAAGAGCACCACTAGACATAAAGAGCGCCAGAAAGGCTAGGGGCGGCACAAACAGAGAAGTACACCACCGGGGCAAGCAGCGTCACCGAACATCATCCCTCGTGCTTACGGTGGGACATCTTCGACTTCATTGCAAGATCCCCAAGGTCGCTCCAATCATGTTTAATCGATCACCATTGCCACGAGCTTGTTCGCCGGCTTCAACAACATCAAAGAGAGAAGACATAACCGAAGGGAGGCGGCATGTGCCTCTCCGGTCTTGAGAGGGCGGTAAACATGACTCGTTTGGCGCCGCCTGCATGTCGAGAGTGCTCCTGCCACCACCACCACGGGGCAACCCCACGATACCCGGCACCACAGACTCGAAGAAACCCGCCATTGATAGCGCCCGACCAGCCGCTTGACCACAACCCAGGTACTCCCATCAGCACCATGTCTCCAAAACGATGCTTCCATCGAAGTAACGACATCGTGGATGCCGCCATCGCCAATCCGACATGCAGATTTAGGTTTTCACCAAAAGACAAGATCCAAGAGTGGGAGAAGTGTTAGATCTCCTCGGTAACGCCTTCAACAAGGCAACGACACCCAAAAGTGACGTCATCACCGGCATCGACGGAAGTCGAGCAAGATTTTCATCCGGAGAACTGCACACCTCGCTGGAACCAGAGTTCTCGGCACACCTCAGTCACACCTGACCTCTCCACAAAACCTCGCCGGAGCACCATCAAGGACGGCTTCATGACCGGCATCCCTTCCGGCCACCAAGAGCCTGTGTGCACCCCACTTGCCTCCAGCCGTCTACCAGACAGCGCCCAAACTGCCCGAGCCGCCAGGTCCCTGGAACCGGAGCAAAGGCCGCTTGGCCACCCGCTCGCCCTGGCCAGCAAAGGAGACATCGCCGCCACACCATGACTGGAAAGCAGCCGGAGCAGAGTATCGTGCCGCCACGCGAAGGACGCGGCCCGCGCGGCCCAGATCTAGCCCAATCGGCCCGCGCCGCCAGGCGCGAAGCAGCGCGCCGCACCGCGCCTACCGACCTTCGCCGCCCCGCCTGGAACCACCACCTCCCGGACCACCACCGCGCCGACGCCCGCTTGGGCGAGGCCAGCTTTACCCGCACCGGCACCCGCTTGGGCGCGGCCGGCCAACGAACCTCACCGCGTCCACCACGAGCTCCCCCCACGCCCGCGCGCCTGCCGGACTCCGCCGCCCCGCCTGGAACCGCCGCGTCCCAACCCACCACCGCGCCGACGCCCGCTTGGGCAAGGCCGGTCTCACCCGCGCCGACGCCCGCTTGGGAAAGGCCGGCGAGAGCGCCCCATCGCGTCCACCGCGAGCTCGCCCCAAGCCGCCTTCGGAAGCCGGGGCCGCCGCCACCGCGGCGAGGCCAGCGGCAGCGGCAGAGGAGGAGGGCCTTAGGAGGAGGACCTGGCCGGAGGCGCTCAGGTTCCCCCGTGCCGCCCAAGCAGAGCGACGCGGGGGAGGAAGAGGGTTGGGGAAAGGAGTCCCTGTCTCCCCAACGTGAACTGCGCCGGAGGTGTACATGTTGAACTGATTGCTGGTGCAACTCTTTCTCCCTTCACTCCTTCACAATACTGCCACCATATATACCAAGCTGTCACCGCAACCGTCTCCTTCAGACTCAGAGGACCAAGAACTGGAGGGTGATTTAACTCTGATCGTAAGATCTCTTCTAGGACTACACATAAGAAGAGGCTCATAGCCTAGCTAGGAGTGTAGCTCGTGATGAACGGGGTCACCGGCCGCAGTTCCTCCAGCCACCTGAAGGCGTGTATAGTCCCATTTTGATTGATTGAAATATAATAACGGCGGTTTCGAGCACAGGGATGTAGCCTGGTGGCAAGGGAGGCACTGTTGCACCCAGCAGACCCAGGTTCGAGTCCCGTTGGGGGCTGAATTTGGGTTTCTCGTGGACTCCTGTCTTTAACAAAAAGCCATCAGGTGCTAGTGCCTGGGATGGTCCCATTTTTATAAAGGCGGTTTCCCTTAAAAAGGAAAAATCTCCTCTATCACCGGTGCCCAACTGGCAAGATGCAATGCTTGATCATGACTCTATCTTTTTTCTTTTTTACTTTATTATTGATCAAGAGAAAGCATTACATAAGCTGAGCTTGGGTAGAAGTAAAGGTGTGAGGTGGCAGCACTTCATTAGTGGAAGATGCTCGTACCAAGTTATTTGAGATAGGATTGGAATTCTCACTAGGCTAATAAGGAACTTACGACTATGTACAGTCGAAGTAACCATGCCATCTGCAGCAGAGAATGTAGTACGTTCAGTGCGACGCTGGCCTATTGCAAGAGTTCCAAGGACAAGCTGTGCAGCCGAGGATGGATGGACCAACCCTGTGTCTACAGCGAACTCCTAAGCATACCTTGCCTTGTTGTTGTTGGTCTCCTCGTCCGTACTCTCAGATGCTGAATGCCGTGGATGATCACAATAACAAGGAGGGCGTAGGCAAGTGCATCCGATGCTAACCCAACCCAGCCGATGTGGAGGCGGCATTATGCAGAGCAGCGGACCCTGTTCTCGCGCGGGACTCTCCAAGTCGGAAGCGGTTCGCCCGTGTATCGTTTGGTAGGTATACAGAAATTACACGTCGACTCGGATTTCCCTTCCCTCTTCCGACACGTCTATCTTCTGTATATAATACAATCGATTACGACCACCAAAGCAGCAGATCGAGTCAATCCATGGCGTCGACGACGACCTCGCAGCCTTCTGAGTGGGCCGACCTCTTGCCGGAGCTCCTAGGACGGGTCATCGCCCGCCTCCCGTTCCCCGATGACCTTGCCCGCCTCCGCGCCGTGTGCCGTCCCTGGCATGCGGCTGTGTGCGAGCACGCCTGTCCCGAGGTGCCGTGGATCATCCACTCGGATGGCACTTTTGTCACCACATATGATTATGGTTTTCACCGGCGGGTTCCTTTCCTTGACAACACAAGGTTCATAGGCGCCACCGGCAGCTGGCTCGCGCTCTACCGCACCGATGCCAACGACGGTCGACGCAGCTATCTTCTGCATAGCCCCTTCACCAAGACTACCGTGCCGCTCCCGGGGCTAGACGCCGTCATCGGAAAGGTCTCTCACCGGTTCAAGATCCGGAAGGTGCTCATGCGGTCGGACCAGGATGACATCATTGTCATCATGACCAACCATTTGGATTACCCAATCATCTTGTGTCGTCCTGGAAAACCGCGTGCATGGTCGCCCCAACAACCAGAGATGCAATTTGCATGTATATCCGATGTCGCTTTCCATAAGGGTAGCCTCTTTGGGATCACGGATGATAGGAAGTTTGTCATGTTGGCTCTTGATGAGGATGAGGATGGTACACCTAATGCTACATGTGTTGGGTGTCTTATCAAGTACATGCCAGGTGATGATGAGGTGGATGAGGAAGACTCAAATGAAGATGATGGAGAAGCACTAGGTAACGAATATGAACAAGAGTCAGAGTACAGTGATGCATCAAGCTTTGCCGAGGAGGATGAAGACGATGAAGAAGTATCGAACAACGACGACGAAGAAGATGCAGACTACAATGAGGTTCCGTCAAGCCTTGATGAAGTTGACGAAGATGCGTCCAGTGTCAAGGATGAGTTTGAGGAAGACGTTGCAATAGTGAACAAACCAAATAGCGAGGACAATTTGTTCAACAACAATGACCATGAAGACGTGTCGGGAAACGAGGATGAAAGTGATACATCAAATGTTTCGTATGGGTATGAAAATAACGAGGCCGCATCGAATATCTCAGATGATTATGACAAATATTACAACGGCGATATGTCGATAGTTATTGACGATGAGGATGACGAGTGTGACGGGGACAAGCCACACAAGCTGAGGAATTACACAGTGACTACTCGACATCTCATCGAGTCAGATGGCAAATTGCTTATGCTAAGGCGGCAAGAACGGATTCTGCATTCCTCAGAGAGCTACACTTTCAACGTGGAGGTCCTAGAGGCGGACTTGGATGTGGGCGAGTGGGTTCCAACGGACGTGACCGGCACACTCTACGTGAGCGATCGTAACTCACAATACGTCTCCACGCTTAGTGGCGAGGACGATGAGTTGACGTGGTACTTTACTGAAGATCATGACATGTTTGACCCAGAATCTCAAACCTCGGAAGAAATGATAAGAAGCATGTCGACGTGGTTTTTCCCACAAGAGTTAGTTGTTTAATTAGTAGTGAACATTTGATTAGTTTAAGTATATATATGCCTATCTCCTTTTACGCGGTCTTCTTTATGAATTTTTTCTGAAGCTAATACTATTCCCTGCGTTAATAAAAGGATGTCTCAACTTTGGTTTTCATGTGATATTGTAAAAGTATTTCCATGGGATGATATCGTTGAAGTATTTAGAGCTATATAGGGTGTCAAGGTGGGATCCCAGTGGGATGTCATTTTGTACTATGTAGTTCAAATTTTGATGTCAAAATTTGTAATAGAAAAGTCAAATTATACTATAAGTGGGACAAAAGTGGGATCCCACTTGACACCCTTAGAGCTATATGCATCCTTGTCTTTTTTTCCCCTTTTCAACAAAAAAAGGAAAAGGGACGTATCGAAAAGATACCTAGTATTTGCTAAATTGAGGTATCGTAGCTGTTAAAAGGATGTCAGTATATACGGGTATGCAGCTCAAAAAGGTAAATCTCCTACTAGGTCAGATGTCAGATGTGCCTACGTTCCCTGACAGGCTGACACGGACGTTGGCACGGTGCTCACGCCACGACTTATGCTACCGGTGGGAGAAGTTGTCTAATCTCTTGGGAACCCTAGCTAGCCGCCATGCCCCATACCAGATCTTTCTTTCCTCATGTCCTGCCAGATTGCTAGCGCAGAGAAGACCTGGTGGTCCGGCCAGCCGCCATCTTATGCCGTGGTGGTAAGGCGCCGGCGGCACGGCCAACCTCGTCTTGCCGGTCGATCCCCCACGAGGGCCGAGGCGCCTTCTTGCCGGGTGGCTGGCCTTCGTGGTGTCTCAGCCCCTGGCGCTGTGTTTGATGCCCGGAATCCAGATCTGCAAGTTTGTGGTACAATTCGACGGCTGCAGATCTGGTTATCACCGATGGACTTTTATTTGGTCGCGTGAACGTTTTCACCTTTGCTATTCTCAGCTTATCTGACTGTTAATCCATTCGAATGATCATTAGGGGCACCCTTTTCAGTTAGGCATCATTTAGATGTAGGAGTTTCTTCAATGTGATGAATTAAGTTATCTTTCGGTCTAATGAGCTTTAAGCGCACCTTTTTTTTTCTTTTAATTCGGCATGATTTATGTTTTTCGTCGGTTTGGTTAACTTGAGAAAGTGAGTAGTATTTACTCAGAAGTACAAAAGCTCAAGTAAGTTAAGCATAAAGAAGTTGGACGAAGAAAATACCATAGACCAAATACAGCTCAAGAAGGCCAAAGACCGAAGGAAATTGACCATACTAGAACCACAGACTAATAGAATGATTCCTTTCATGGAACCTAAAGAACCCCAAAGTAGTTATAGGTATCAACTATAAACCATGATTGGATGGACTAAATGAGTCTAATCCATTTCTAGAGGAATAAACCATCATGATCATTTCCATGGTAAGTACCTTACCAAGTACTATTATTGCAGTAAGGGAAAAACAAAGACCTATTTTATCAAATAGGAGAATGTTATCCAATTAGTCCTCAATTAAGACTGTCAGGACAAGCAGAAGTCTCAATCATTGAATATTCAATGAGAAAGGAAACAAGCTTATAATATTGGAGGAAATCATGGAAGTAAAGGAAGTAATAGTTGTTTGATGTCAAACACTAATGGATTCCAGGAAGAATCTGGACAAGGGATATATTCAATTATATCCAGTGAGATCACCACGGAGTTCGAGAAAAGAAGTAGTCTGCACAAGTCAGATCCACACTCCAAAACGTGAGAGAGTTCAAACTTCGAGGACGAAGTTTAGTTTAAGGGGTAGAGACTGTAATATCCCATGTAATGGGGTTACAAAAATAGAGGAAAACAGATGTGTGAATTGCATTAATGCATAGAAAATAGGAATTTTCGCGCTTTTGTTTAAAACTATCAAAGTGATCGAGGTTTCTCTTGCATCGGTGGAACTGAGTTAGTCATCGATGTGAAAGCGACAAATTTCGACATGACATTTCTAAATCCATTTGTTTTGGGAAGAACAATTTGAATTCAAATTAAATAGGAATAACATGAATTCAAATAAAACATGAATTGGAATTTGAATTCCAAACAAATATGTAAAAGTAAACACATTTGATAATTCCAAATGAACAAACAATTTAAACTTTATTATAAATAACATTATCCAATTATTTACAAGTCACATAAATAGAAAGAGAGAAAGATTACAAAAAGAAAATAAAAGAAGTCCTAAATCTAAATCTTCTCAATCTTCCAATCTTCTTGTTCTTCTTTCCCTATAAAAGACACAACAAAGGCAAGAGAATAGTGGTTAATGTTAAAATGTTGCCATCACCAAGGTGAGGCATTTTAATTTTTGGAACTCAACTATTAGACAGTAGGAATTTATCCTAATATCCAAATAGTGGCTAGAGGGATCAACCTCAATCTGTTGGCAACAAGACATCATGGATCAAACTTGGATCACTTTGGATCATTTCTTACAAGTAGGCAACAAGGATTTAAGGCAGCATTTGATCCATACAATAGAAGGGACAAGGCAACATTGAATGATCCATCTTAGCAAAGGGACAGGAGGCAACATTATCAATTTATCTTAGGCAAAAAGGTAACTAATTGATCCCTCTAACCTATTCAGGTTCCTATATAGAGAAATCCCACTAGTAAGTTTACTGGATCACTTTTGACATAGAAAAGTCAATATGATCCTAAGACAATTATCTCTAAGCCACATATTAATTAAGCAAAGTCTAATTAAATCACATAGACACTTGATCTGTTAAGCTCAAGTGTACCAGCCAGTAAGAATTAACACTTGGCAGTATGGCAGTACAAAACAAATGCCAAGCATGGATAAGGATCCATCAGCCGTAGCTTGTGTAGGAGGAGAAGAAAGGGAATTTGTTCTCTAGCACTAGGTGGCAGGAGCACACAAGCAGCTTACACCACACATGCATAGCATGTGCTGTCAACCATAGAACAGCAGTATAAAAGCCTAACAGAAGCAGCTGTACTGGTAGTATTTCTCACATGCACACCAGCCGCACCAGCAACTGCATTAGTGGCCCATCAGATACCATCAAGAACACAGTCTGATCCACAAGAACAACACCAGCCACTATAGCAACAGGTAGCAGATAAAGAAGCTAGCAAGGAGGAGCGAGGCATACCATAGGAAGAGGAATATCATAGGAGCTAGAAGATCTAGCTATCAAGCTACGAAGAGCAGCGAGGTATAAAGTCATCACTATCATAAATAGACCATGGCATATATATCCTTAGGTTGCATACACAGCAGAGGGAAAACTAAAAGAATAAAAATCATTCCATCAAACCACCCTTCGACTAGGTTTTAACCCGAGGAGGATGGAGAGATGAATTTCTCTCGGAATAACGAGTAGTGCTCTGTGGAATCCTCATAGAGATTCAGAAGCCACATATTAGTATCTGTTCTTATTACAAATCCGAGCCTCAGCCTTTGCATCATCGGCTAAAGCAAGCATAGGTATATCCATTAAAATCAACTCAAGCATCATTAGAAGCTTGGGATGGACATTTGCATCATCTGATCATATAGCCCAGATCAATGCCTATTTCTCTACTCTACATAAGCACCTACAACACAAGATTCTAATCCAACATATATATATTATGCGCACCCTCATTTGAGGCACCACATGATAGATATGATAACTAGACAGCACATGGGCACTTATGCAAAGCTAGAAAAGACATTAAAACAGAGCTACAAGATCATCAGTTAAGCACAAGCTAGACAGCAAATGAAGCCTCCATCTATAAGCATCAGATCTGTCTACTGAATTCATCTCGACAATTTGCACACCACCAACATAGACTTTTCTAGGATCATGTAGGCACATGATCATTCAATCAGATCCTATAAATCACCGGCAAAGCAATAGCCATCTCATATAGATATGTGGAAATAATTTCCCATCTCATTTAAATGGCTCAATCACTGTCAAGAATTACCAGCATAATATGTTACTCCAACCCAATGTGCAGATAGAAAGCTAATTATCAACCTGAACCAAAAGTTCAGTAAACATTTTAACTGAATCCAGTAACACTATTACTGCCCGACCACTAGAGTTAGTTCATCAAATGGAGGAACCAGGACAACTTAAATGAGTGATAATTTGCAGCAGCAGCAATCATGAGCACTAATATAATCTCACCAAGTAAAGCATCAAGTAAATAATATGGTTATAAATATCAGTTCTTGTATTTTGAAATATCTCAACTCATCGAAGAGGTAAACAGAGACATAATTGGACTCTCTAATTAACCAATCCACCACATATGTCATGGATGAGTATATCATCCAAATTAAGGCACCACAACTGATTGGTAAATATAAATTGCAGTAGAGTTATGTAGCCAAGCCAACATCAATATAGATGCTTGGATGAATTCATCATCCAAACAGGAGCATCTCCATAGCACATATCAGACACATATAGTAGGCAAGTGAGGAGGTTTAACTCACGTAGTAGTATAGTAGTAGAGGATGCAGAGAAGTGAGGACGCCGGGGTTGCAGTCGTAGACGCCATCACGCCGGCGTCGATCGAGGATGAAGTAGATGCCGCAGCACCAGTTCACCGAAGATAGGCACCACAGCGCCAGCACCCCACCATCCCAGCAACATCAGACCAAGAGCCGAGGAGGCGGAGCAGCAGCGGCACGCCGCGGCGCCGGGGTTGGCCGACGGCTGGCCGGGCGACGGAGGCGACCGACAAGGGTTTCAGGTTGGGGAACGAACGGGAGAAGCCACGGGAATTAAATCGTTGAGGTGGAGTTGTAGATCACCTCAAGGTGGAGCAGAAACCCCTCTCGCCGGCGTCGGAGTAGGCCGCGAACGGCCGATAGCGGCGGCGGAGCGATAGGGCGGCGGGGAGCACGGGCGAGTTCGTGCATAGCGGCAGCAGGGAAACAACGGAGGAGAGAGGGATGGAGCGGAACCGACGAGCAGCGACGGCGGATTCGGCCGGCAACGGCCGGGACGGCAGCAGGCGACGACTCGATCGCAGGAGGGGAACGAATAAGGGAAAGGTCGTGTTCTGCTCTCTAGTCTACTACATAGATACATACACGTACTTAGTTAACACTTACATGATAAATAAAACTATTTACTAATCCAATTTTGCGTAGATAAAATTACTCTAAGATATCAAACAAACATTTTAAAAATACAAGTTGTAGTTGAAATCTAACAATATATTTTATGCTTAAGCTCAATTTCTGAAATGTTTGAAATATTAATTCAACCTCAAACATGTTATAAATATTGTCATAGTATTTAAACATGATTTAGTAAATAAAACCTAAGATGTTATTTTTGATTAGTAAAAATCAAATTCCAAAAAAAAAGAGAGGAACTAATTTTAAAATATATTAGAGTACTTGGTGATTTTTTTTAATAGATACTTTCTTTAACTTAAACTAGTAAATTAAATTCAAAACAGTTTAATACTTTGTAGGAAATTCGTTCAACCCTAAATATATATTACTTGAACCGAAATATACTATAAGTTGATATCTCTTCTATTTTCTAAAACAACATTATGAGTTACCATTAAACCTAAAGATATAAAATCCAACAACACTTTAAGTCATACACTTACACATCTCTTGGAATTGTTTGATTTAACTTTACATGATCGTGATTTGATATTTGCCTATAAAACATGTCTGGTTGGATGTTATGTAGAAGGTCATAGCTAGAAATTATGTGTTGCTTATTTTATTATGGTAGATAATCTATTAAGTCCCAAATTTAACACATGTACCTAAAGCTAACAATTATTCTTCACATGCTAAGATGGTGTCAACTATTATTAATCGTATGCTCATATATTGTTATGCTTTGTATACACCTTGTAAGAGATACCAATTTAATTAAAACCCTAATAGCAACCATGTAGTATTAATGAAAAGGGAACCCAAACTTGTTATTTTCATGCCATCACCATTAATTATCATTGATTAATAGCATAAACTAAAGTAGCAACCTTATGTATTAATTCACTCTATATAGTCCTATCTATAATATCTAAATAGGAGCAACCCCTAAGGTGAATTCTCTCAACATGCAAACATGCCACATCACCTAGGTGCCACATCAGATGTGTTCCATCAGTTTCAGTTCGTTTCAGTTTAGTTGTCTGCCACGTCGTCCGTTTCAATTTAGTCTAGCATGCAGCCCACTTCTTTATCACAATTCATCTGATCGCTCCAGCCCACAAGTCTACTGCAGCTTCTTCAACTTCTCACGTCTGCACCTTTTGTCTTCTCGAGCAATCTCATAATTAGCGGCTGAACCGTTAACAAATCTCATCGCCTTCTGTCTCTACTACCACTGTTGATTTCCGTTTCCTCTCCCCCTATCAACCACATGACGGCGATCACCGCTAGAATCGGGAATTGATGGAGGCATCCCACGCGTATGCGCAGAATTTCACCCTTCTAAACTCTACACCGCCATCTTCCTCTTTCTCTCATGGCTACATGTCCTGCGGATCCTCCAATTTCTTCTCCCTAATCTTGGGAGCAAATATAGAGGATGCTGCCTGTTGTGCTTGCCTCGGTTGCCTATTTCCTGTGTCCTCCAATTTTCTGCGTCGACTTGGAGTTGCCCAGGGTATATCCCCTTATTTCATTCTCTCTTTTTCTTCGTTTCTCGTATGTTTAGATGGGCCGATAATTCAATCTGGCATCTCTAAGTAATGTTTCCCTTTTATTGTTTACTGCAGGCAATGAGCGACAAAACTCATTATATCGTGTACAGAATCACGATACAAGGGCTACCTGCATTGCAATGAGGATAGTTAAATCTTACAGTACGTGCTCCCGGTTGCATTGTGTGCCTTATTCTTTCGTTCAAACTAAAAATTGAGAGGTCTCCTAGGCATACGACCAGAGCTTTATTATTCCGTTCCATCTTTTGGTAAAAATACTGCTCATCAAACTTGCATGGTTGACAGTTTGAGGATTTGTAAACTATGTTCCACCTCCCTTCTTCGTTCAGGCTTATCAGCAATTTATTCTGGTTCATTCTTTCGAGGGATATCAACAACTTCCTTCTGATCTAGATCAATGGACTTATGTATGGAACATGTACTCTTTTGGTGCGAACAAGGACTACAAATAGGTGATGTACCACATGTAAATTGGCTATGGAATTCTCCTCTCAACTCATGTGCTCAACCACATGGAATTTTGGCACCTCTCACATGGCAGCATCAATACCGAAAATCTTCTCAGTTGTCAAAAGTTCTTCCTCCAAGATTAGAAATTTATAATCTGGCCTTCTATCACGATCATGCTGGGCAATACAGTTGTACAAGAAGACTATGCGCCATGGATATTGGCATTCCGAGACCCTGGTGCATTTGGGAATTTTTGTGAAAATGTACTACTAAGCATTGACTGATGGAGAATTCAGGTCGGTTACACCTACATGTAAAACTGAATTCAGAGGTGTGAAATCTTGGGGACTTAATTCTGTGTCTACCTTCAAATTAAATATATGTATACGTCTCGATTATTTCAAGAAAATAGACCAGCTTTGTTTTCAAGAAATTGTTTATTCCGTTCTTTTCTGAATATCTTCAGGTAACCTATTTTTGTATTCTTACGTAGCAGTGCATTTCTCTGGTGGTTTCTACGAACATAACCTAATAATTCTATTGTACCAACATATGTAGAAGAACAGAGGATGCACGGTGAAGTTATTTTATTTTAGTATGAACAAGCTAACCGAAAGAGCACCATATCATCAAGTTTATCACATCACTTTAACCATTAATGTGCACAAATCATACTACATATTTTAACCGTTACATAGTGTTTTATTTAAACCACATATTCCCGCAGCAAAGCGCGGAAAATCATCTAGTTTAACTAAACCATGCAACCATTACATGACTAGGAACTCAATCCAACTTTGTTGTGATCCATATAATACTTAATTAGGAAACTTAATTGAGAACCATAGTAAACCATAGAAGTAAATAGTTTCTACTTGAAATACTTATTATTTCCCAATTAACATGTTCTTCAAAACTTATTCTTGTGAAGTATACAATAAGTAATCATCAACCATGTACTACAGGACTTAAAATTGACAACTGCTCTTTACTTATTAAGTACTATTATTTTTGGTGTGTATGATTGTTATGATGCATTACACCACTTATTTATGACATTAAGACAACCAAACCCTAATAAGAACCTTGTTTGTGGAAACACTCTAAAAGTGCAACACACCTTGAACTAATCATTACAACTCACTAATCCTAAATCATCGGGGTTAGGTCGCGCTTAGAGCGATTGCATCTCATACTTATGCATTATTGCATCCATGCCAATCTTTTAAACATCGTCCTTACCGGACGATGATGATATTTCAGAATTTGGAGTTATTACGTATCGAAGACCTTGCCTGCATAATCTTGCAGACAAGAAAGGCAAGTTCATCACTTGCTCATGTCATTTGAGTATTTCTATCAAATTACTTTTAAAGTACTATGGTTATCACTATTGCATAAAAACCAAAACCACTACTTTCATAACTATGAATATGACTATGTGGTGGGCAATGGAACCATGGATTGTGTTGATATGGTGGAGGTTCCATTGCAAGGGTTTATATCCATCTAGGATTAAACAACAAATGTCGCCAGTGATTCTTGTGCCGTAATAACCGTGTTAACCATAAGATCCGGAGTGGGACGGAATAGTCAATTGTATTTCCACCTCTTGTACATCAACGGATGCGCTTTACCGTAGACCCTTGATCCAAGAGAGGACAAGTGGTACCCTTGATCCAAGAGAGGACAAGTGGTAGGGTGGGGGTCCCGATGAAGTCCCCACGGTAATTGCGGTCTATGATGGGTTGCAGCTGCCGGCGAAGGAGTTCATGGTAGAGACCCGAACTGTTGTCGTGGTCGGGGGCCGTCCTTAATTGGTATAAGAGCACCGGCGAGGACCCAGGGTCGGAGTTTGCATCAACGGGTGGGTGTATGAGGTAGCGGAGGAATATGATTGGCTATGACCTTATACCGGGCCTCACACCAAAGGAAGTATGGACGAGAACTATAGACTCGGTTGGCACCAAGGTTAAGATCTCTTATGGGTAAAGCAACACACCTCTGCAGAGTGTAAAGAACCGTGACCTGTCACTCCCCGTTCGGGATATGGAAGCTGCGAACGCGGCCGGAAAGGAGCTCCATGAAGTTCTAGTAAACCGGTGAAGGCTGACGGACATAGTTCTTCCGAATAAAAGCAACCTTTTTAAGAAATGGTTATGAAAACTTGCATTGGTATTAGACTTTCCGGTCTAATGCCGTAGCTAGTGCATTAAACACCTCTTTCCTATAATGAACTTGTTGAGTACGCTCGTACTCATCCCACTCTTAAATCCCCGCTTAGATATGGAGGCCACGAAAGAGGATCTACGGTGCAACTCGAAGACCGAGAAGTCAACAACTACTTCAAGAGACGAGGACCACTGTCGGAAGAGTCATATACCACATCCACCATGGAGAAAACCTAGATTAAGCCATAGAAGGGAACTAGCTTCCTAAACCTAGCTCCTATTTAGCTAGAATCTATTCATAGCCTCAGTAGCTAGTTAAATACTCTACAAATAGAGTTCGTATTAGGATTAGACTACGAGTCGTTCTTCTGGAGTTTATTTGCAGTTTTACCTCATTGTAAAGTAGGAGGCTGTGTCGATCTTTTGTAAAGAGTCTGTGTTGTAATTCTATAGACATGCCTTGGACCCGCATATGTTTTCGTTGTACCACTCTGAGCGATATAATATGAGTGAAACGGTGTTTCATTGGTGTTATATCAGACTTGCATACTACACCATGCAGTGGTATGCCGGGTCACCACAGTTGGTATCAGAGCAAATGCTTTGACCCTAGGATTAAAACCCTCTAAAGGAGACCTATAGGATTGGTAGTGTCTATAGAAAGTTGTCATTAACTAAACTAAATCTTATTTTGACTTGAGATGGATATTCACTTGAGAATAATCCTGACACACTTAAGTCAACCTTTCTTACCTATCTTTCCTAAGTGAAGTTAGTTAGCTAATCCTAGACATGTAGCACACCTTTACATTCTTAAAACAATAGATGAGTAGATCACAATTGGTATACAATACATGGTAGTCCAAAGAGAGGATACAACCATAAGGAAGATATCCTATTGGAAGATGTGTACCAACACATGTTATGGTTAAGTAAGAGTTACCGAGACCTGTAATAGGAGTAATATGAAGTGATGAAGATGAGTAAGATATCCTACTAGAAGGTGTATACCAAGACAAGTAATAGGGTAAGTAAAATTTATCTAAACTTGTGAAACAATTGATACTAAGTAATAAGTATATGCTATATGAGGTAGTATAGACCATGATGAGTCAATCATGGGAGGTAAGGAAGAGAGATAGGAATAAAATATACCTACTTACATGGTAGAGTTATTAATCATATAAGATTCACCTGAGAATCATTATGTGATGGAATAGAACATCATAAACATTTAGGAGGAGAACAATAAGAAGCCAGTTGTTCAACAACAGTGCAAGAATTGTGTTCCAAAACAATAAGAAGTGTGCCAAGCACATCATGACCATAGTCTTAGGATAGAAACACTTGGAAGTATAGGAGCTATATTTCCATAGTTATGTGTTTAGAGTAGCAATGTTAGAACCTAGACATATCATGTGAGATGGTCCTCAATAAAATGAAAGTTAAGTAGTACTTCCAAACAAAACTAGGTTAACCCTAACTATCCTAGACCACTTTGTTTCAAGTTTATCTCATTGCAAATGTGCAATTAAGGTAAATGTTGAGACAAATAGTAGAATTCCATATATTCGTGCTAAGTATCACAATATAAACCTATATTATGTGGTGTTATATACTACACATCAGAGCCTGATGTTTAGAGATGTCTTACTCAACTATTATATTCAGGCTTATGATGATGTGTATTATAAGCACAAAGCTGGATCTTCTTGGATTTTTATTGGATTTTCATTGATTGACTAGATCCATACATGAAGTTCGACTTTGATATGCAAATGCATGTTGCAATATCAAGTTCGACTTGATGCTATAGATCTAGAGGGTAATAGTATTCGTGTGAGGAAGCGACGAATTCTGGAAGATTCCGAAGACAAGATGAAGGTTCATCGGAGAAATGAAGTAAAGTTGTGGGAAGTAACCACAATACTTTGAAAGAAGTACAATCAGAAACTCATGCTTACCTCAACAGAGGAGTACTGTAGTACATAAGAAGCATGAAGGTGAGAAATATGGTGATTATGGTGAAGCTGAAGCAGATCCATAGTCAACACAGAAGAGGGAATGCATGAGAAATCACTTAGGATACTATATTCATAGTGTCAGCTAGTGGTTTTCTTGCAAAATAAACCTTGTATAAAGGAAGATGATATATAAAACCATAACAGATATAAGAAGACCATAGTTGATATCAGAAGACCCCAATTGGTATAGAATCAATACTGCGAGATAGAGTAGAAGATGTCTCGTCCAGTTGATCAAAACCTATAATAGAATCCATTTTTAGTTAACAAATAACCACAATTGGTATCAAGTACACTAGTAGGAAAAGCCTCATCAGTGGCGCACCAAAAATGGATTCTGTGGCGCATGGGAGGTGCGCCACAGAAACATCGCCACAAAAATAAGGTTTCGTAGGCGCACACTGCCCATGCGCCACGGAATTAAGGTTTACGTGGCGCACTTGTTCTTAGGTGCGCTACGGAAAGCGTGCGCTCACGTGATTGGTTCTAAGTGCGCCACGGAATTTGCTTGTATTATACACGATTTTGTGCTCTGCTCGCTATACATATGCGAGTTTATAGACGAGCAATACGGATACACGGGTTATATACAGACAACATTCGGATATAATATAAATATCATGTACATTGCACAGATATAACATAGACATCATCATCACATTACTTAGAGCCCGATCGAGATACATATATAGTGGCAAGTGTCAAATGTTTTGCATACAACTCTTAATTCATACAAAATTCACAATTTCGAGATACAAAGTAGTCTTCATCCGGTTCCTCCTTTGCTAGCTCTGTCATCTCTACCCACCAGGCTCGCTTGCATCGGGGTCCTTCATCCAGTTCCTACTATGATGAAAATGGAAGAAAGTGAGACCAACAAGTCCGATGCACAAGAGAAATGGAATAAATGCCTCATACATTGTTGGTCAACACAAATATTAACATTCAGGGACGGTGTAAGTGAGACCAAGTCCGATGCACAAGAGATTGATATTTGTGCTATCTTACCAGACTCACTTACGCCGCCTCGAGTGTACGGTGACCAAACATTTTAATCATCGACATTTTGAAAATCTCAAAGCAAATGGAATGACAAAATGGAATAAGTGCCTCATACATTGTTGGTCAACACAAATATTAACATTTAGGGATGGCATAAGTGAGACCAAGTCCGATGCACAAGAGATTGATATTTGTGCTATCTTACCGAGCTCACTTACGCCACCCCCAAGTGTACGGTGACCAAACATTTTAATCATCGGCATTTTGAAAATCTCAAAGCAAATGGAATGACAAAATGGAATAAGTGCCTCATACATTGTTGGTCAACACAAATATTAACATTTAGGGATGGTGTAAGCGAGGCCGGGTAGGATGCACAAGAGATTGATATTTGTGCTATGCTTACCGGGCTCACTTACGCCACCCCAGAGTGAACGGTGACCAAACATTTTAATCATCGGCATTTTGAAAATCTCAAAGCAAATGGAATGACAAAATAGAATATGTGCCTCATACATTGTTGGTCAACACAAATACTATGGTCAGAAACCATAGTTGCGAGTATACTGCCGTATACTGTTGGAAGGGCCCCCTTTCCCCGGTCGGCGTTCGTCGGCGGGTGCTTGACGACCAACAACGCCGATCTGCATCTCCGGCGCGAGACCACGCAGGTCCCTCGTCGTCCGGTGAACGAGTCCTTGATGCAAGAGACCGTGCGGACTGCCCGGCGATTATGCTCGGGGCCGTGTTGCCGCGCTTCAAGCCATGTGTCCGCGCCTGCCTTGTTCGCCTTCTTGCCCGGTGAACCAATAGGCTGATCGTTGGAACAAGGAAACCGATGACAGCCGGTCGCAAGATTAAATTGCGATCGGCCGTCATCGGCTTCCTTATTCCAACGATTAGTCTATTCGTTCACCGGGCAAAACGAAGAGTGCGGGCGCGTGATCGACACCGGCCGAAGCGCGACAACGAGGGGCCGGCATGATGCTAGGAGGCCGGCACCGTCTTGGCATTAGGGACGCGTTCACGTCATGGACGGCGAGAGAAGAAAAGTGGTGCTGCGCCGGAGAGGCATGTCGGCGTTGTTGTCTCGTCGAGGACTCGTTCACGGAACGGCGGCCGAGGAAAGGGGCTCGTCTACAAAGTATATTGCGGCGTATAGGTGACCAAACATTCTAATCATCGGCACTAAAATGGAAGAAAGAGCCAAGTGGTATCTCAACTAGATATCATATGCCTCATACTTTGTTGGTCGAAAGAAATATTAACATTCAAGGATGGGGTCAGCGAGGCTGAGTAGGATGCACAAGAGATTGATATTTGTGCCATCGCACCGAGCTCGGTGGCCCCACCCCGAGTGTACAAGTGACCAAACAATTTAATCATCGGCACTAGAATGGAAGAAAGGCCAATGCAATTAAGAAGTAGCTAGTATGAACTAAATGGAATGCCTCATACTTTGTTGGTCGAAACAAATATGAACATCCCGGGATGGCGTTAGTGAGGCCGGGTAGGATGCACAAGAGATTGATATTTGTGCCATCACACCTGGCTCACTAGCGACACCCCGGAGTGTACAGATTGACCGAACATTCTAATCATCGGCACTAAAATGGAAGAAAGAGCCAAGTGGTATCAACTAAATGGAATGCCTCATACTTTGTTGGTCGAAACAAATATTAACATCCAGGGGATGGAGTAAGTGAGGCCAGGTAGGATGCACAACATATTGATATTTGTGCCATCACACCAAGCCTCACTTGCTCCACCCCCGAGTGTACGAGTGATCGACCAACCATCTAATCATCGACAAGTAAATCACTTGGGGTAATGTTAAAATGTTTGTCTCCAATTTTGGGAGACATTTTTAATATTGGAGTCTAGCTAATGGAAATCAAGAACTAGTCTTGATCTCCAAATGGTGATTAGAGGGAATTTATTCATCTTAAGCAACATTAGGGACAAATGGGATCATTCAAGGGACTTGGGTCATTTGGATCATAAGGCATCAATTAAGGAGGCAACCGAGGGACAAAGGGAAACATTTGATGATCCATTATCATAGGCAACAAAGCAACAACGTTTTCCCCTCTAATCTAGCTAGAGTCCTTAAAAGAAATCCATCATAAGCATGGTCAAATACACATATATAGCATGGGGCGGATGCTCCAAAGGGATTATATATTCATCACTTGGTAATTTGGAGAGCAAACAAACGAGTAGCCATATCACTCAATCCAATAATATAGTAATTTGGATCATAAGGCATCAATTAAGGAGGCAACCAGGGACAAAGGGAAACATTTGATGATCCAGTAAGTGCATGACACTTTGAGCTACCCAAAAATAAAAACCAACAGTGGATAAACATCTGCTCAACCATTTCTTGCACTAGAGGAAAAGTAACCAACATTGAAACTTGAATAGTCAAGTGACACTACAAGCAGCTCACACACACATGCAAGCACATGTGTTGACAGTAACTAAACAACAGAAGAACACCACCAGATATTCATGGGTACTTAGGATCAGTAGGGAATTGATAAAGTACAGTGAGGAGCAAGCATACCATCAGAAACTATCAATTTGAGAGAAATAACATTGGGGTAATGTTAAAATGTTTGTCTACATATTTGAGAGACATTTTTAATATTGGAGTCTAGCTAATGGATATCAAGAACTAGTCTTGATCTCCAAATGGTGATTAGAGGGAATTTATTCATCTTAAGCAACATTAGGGACAAATGGGATCATGAAAGGGACTTGGATCATTTGGATCATAAGGCATCAATTAAGGAGGCAACCAGGGACAAAGGGAAACATTTGATGATCCATTATCATAGGCAACAAATCAGCAATCTTTTTCCCCTCTAATCTAGCTAGAGTCCTTAAAAGAAATTCTACTTAAAATGAAGTAGCTCTCTGTTGGTATTGGTTACCAACGAGAACTCAAGCCACTACTTGATCTTACTAATTCAAAGCAGGACCAATGCGAGGACCGGTGCTTGATGTTGCCATCATCTCTGCCCCCAAGAACTCTCTCATGCTCTCTCTCACATGCCATGCCAGCTGCTTGCTCCAAAACACAAGCATCACAGGTAGAGCATAGAAAAAATATATAGCTAACAGCATAGTAAAACAAAAAGAATGTTTGATTGTTTTTATTCATGATGACCACAACAGACAGACTATGACATCCGGATCGAGCACAACATCATCCTCTCTGTAATTTTGTCCGAGCAGCATCAACATCCGGAGAACAACGGCGGCACAAGAGCATCCGGATCGAGCACAACATCCGGAGCACAACATCAACACATCCGGAGCAGGGGTAGAGGAAGAGGGAGGGGAGGGGAGAGGTGGAGCTCACCGACGCTAGGGGTGGAGGAGGAGGTTGACGACGACGGCGGGGGTGGAGGAGGAGGGAGGGAGGGAGAGGTGGAGCTCACCGACGATAGGGGTGGAGGAGGAGGTTGACGACGATGGCGGGGGTGGAGGAGGAGGAAGACGCGGCGGCTCCTCCTCCTTGACGCGGCGGCCCCTCC
>NC_061510.1:4075046-4116483 GCF_022539505.1 Lolium rigidum | reverse complement strand
CAACATTGACTCCATTACATAAGATCATCATAGCCTCCTACTTTACAATGAGGTAAAGCTGCAAATAAACTCCAGAAGAACGACTCGTAGTCTAGTCTTATCACGAACTCTATTTGTAGAGTATTTAACTAGCTATAGAGGCTATGAATAGATTCTAGCTAAATAGGAGCTAGGTTTAGGAAGCTAGTTCCCTTCTACTACTTAATCTAGGTTTTCTCCATGGTAGTTGTGGTGCTCTTCCGGTAGGTTCCTATCCCCTTGAAGTATTTGTAGACTCCTCGGTCTTCGAGTTGCACGGTAGATCCTCCTTCAATGCCTCCATATCTAAGCAGGGGATTTAAGAGTGGGATGAGTACGAGCGTACTCAACAAGTTCATTATAGGAAAGAGGTGTTTAATGCACTAGCTACGGAATTAGACCAGAAAGTCTAATACCAATGCAGGTTTTCATAACCATTTCTTCAAGAGGTTGCTTTTATTCAGAAGAACTATGTCCGTCAGCCTTCACCGGTTTACTAGAACTTCATGGAGCTCCTTTTCGGCAGCGTTCGCAGTTCCATATCCCGGAACAGGGAGTGACAGGTCACGATTCATTACACTCTGCAGAGGTGTGTTGCTTTACCCATAAGAGATCTTAACCTTGGTGCCAACCGGGCGTACTCCCCGTCCACACTTCCTTTAGTGTGAGGCCCGGTATAAGGTCTAGCGAATCATGTTCCTCCGCTACCTCGAACACCCACCCTTTGTTGCAAACTCCGACCCTGGGTCCACACCGGTCCCATTATTCCCATAGATTTCAGGGTGGACCCCGACCACGACGTCAATGCAGGGCTCTACCATACATTCCTATGCCGGCAGCTGCAACCCATCATAGACCGCAATACCGTGGGGACTTAGGACTCCCAGCCTCACCGCTTGCTCCTTTGGGCGACAAGTGTACTACGGACAATGCCGTGGGGACTTAGGACTCCTCAGCCTCACCGCTTGCCCCCTTGGATTACAAGTGTACTACGGTAAAGCGCATTCGTTGATGAACGAGAGGTGGAAACACTTTTGACTACTCCGTCCCACTCCGGATCTTATGGTTAACACGGGTATTACGGCACAAGAATCACTGGACGACATTTGTTGTTTAATCCTAGATGGATATAAACCCGTGCAATGGAACCTCCACCATATCAAAACAATCCATGGTTCCATTGCCCACCACATAGTCATATTCATAGTTATGAAAATAGTGGTTTTGCTTTTCATGCGATAGTGATAAACATAGTACTTTGCAAGTAATTTGGTAAAAATACTCAAATGACATGAGCAAGTGATGAACTTGCCTTTCTTGGCTGCAAGATTATGCAGACAAGGTCTTCGATACGCAATAACTCCAAATTCTGAAATAGCATCATCGTCCGGTAAGGACGATGTTTAAAAGATTTGCAAGGATGCAATAATGCATAAGTATGAGATGCAATCGCTCTAAGCGTGACCTAACCCCGATGATTTAGGATTAGTGAGTGGTAATGATTAGTTTAGGGTGTGTTGCACTTTTAGAGTGATTCACATACAAGGTTCTTATTAAGAATTGGTTGCTTGTTATTATAAGCAGGTGCTGTAATAAATCATAATAACAACAATAATAGCACACAACAATAAGGTTTGGTGTAATCCTATCATGTAATGAATAGTGGTTGGTTTTAGTACTATATGTCATGGTTAATGATTGATTATTATATACTTCAAAAGAATAACTTTTGAAGAAGATGTTCTTTAATAAAGAACAAGTATAATAATCAGGGTTGTGGAGTTCTATGGTTTATTATGGGTTTCAACTAGTTTCTAGGGTAAGTAGTAGTTGGATCACAACCTAGTTGGATTCATCAATACCAAGTGTTTGTAAAGGTGAGTTAAGCCTGGCATTCTAAGCAATTATTCATACAAGGTTGCTATCAAGATTGGTTCATCTTGTTGGGGATAGCTAGCTAGGGTTTATAGGTCCTTATAAGCAGGGTTGATGATGATTCTTTATTTACTTCAAAAGAATAACTTTTGAAGAACATACTTCTTAAGTAATAAGAAGTATATCAATTAGGGTTGAGGTTGTCTAGGGTTTGCTATTTGATTCACTAAGTAAGGAGTAATTGACTCCTAAATAGGATGGTTGATAAGTATTCAACACTAGTAGGGTTTAGTGGAATATGGTTAGGTAATGCTCAAGATTTGGCATAGTTGCTCCTAAGGTTCATCACATTGGGGTGATGCTAAATATGGATAATTAAGGATGATAGTTTTGGTAATAGGATCTAGGGTTTGCACTTGACTAACCCTACTTGATTATTTAGGTCTGATGAAGATGAACACATGGGATACCCATATATTAGTGATAGGTCTTCTACATTTTATGTGGCCAAGACAAGTATTTATTTGCTACTCTGGTTCTATGATTTGAAAGAAGGTACCATGATCACATGTGCTAACCTAGGGTTTAGGTTAGAAACAATTTAGGGTTCACATGTAATAATGGAACTAGGGTTCCTAATGGAGTTAGGGTTTTAGAGTTTCTCATGAAATGATAGGTTTCTAGTTTTCTCCCATATAGAACTAGGGTTTACTATTTACCATATAGTTCTAAGATTAATAACTTCAATTTTAAAGTTGAATTTATTAATAACTTTGAAATAAAAATAATACTGAATTTGACATTTTATTATTTTTAAACAATTAATAATTAGGGTAATTATTAATTAGGGTTTAAATTCTAATATTAAGGATTAAATAAGTTATAAATAAAGAAAATTAGTGTTAATGTTTCCTTTATTTACCTTATTGGTTTTTATTTATTTTAAATATTATTGAAGTTTAATTGAATTTAGAATTAATATAAAAGGCTTAAATAACAAGTATTAAATAATTGAATTTTTATTAAAAAATAAAAATTTCATTTTATATTTTTATTGGATAGAGTTTTATTTTCTAAGAATTGTAATATCTTATTTACATTTTTCTGACTTAAACTGAATTTTCTAAATTCATTTGAAGTTGCATAAATTTTCTGGAATTAAATTGAAACGAAATGACTAAGTGTACCCGGGTTATATCTACCCCTAGCCACTGACTAGTGGGCCAGAGCCCACATCAGCTGCCACGCGGACATTGACCGAGGTCAAAATCCACGACGTGGCAGAGAAACTCTCTGCCGGCGGGATGCCGGTGACGGCGCCGCCGCTCCTGCGCTCGGGCGGACGGGATCCCCACACCCCTCGATTCAGCACAACGCGGTGAACCTTGTGGTACTAGCGCCGCTCTTTAACGGTTGCCGGAGCTCGCTCGCCGGCGAGGCCGCGCGGTGGTGCTCACAGGCGTGCGACGCGACAGCGTTAGGAGGCATGCGCAAAGGAACCAAAGGGTCCTCGAGAAGCAGGAGCTCACCGTGATCACGAAGAAGGTGACGACGAGGTCGGAGGTGGTCGGACGGCGACGATATCGTCCATGGCCGCGGCGGCGGTAGTCGGAGAAGATGGCTAAATTCGCCATGTACGGGGCCTCCCAGCTCGCACGCGTCGACGAGGAGAACGAGGAGAAGATGGCGGTGACGGGAGTATCCACGGCGGGGCCTAGGGCTTCCCCAATCGGCGGCGAGAGGTGGTGGTCCGGGAGCTAGGGTTTCGTCCATTTTCGGCATTGAGGCAGAGAGAGGAAAATTGAGGGTGCCGATGCGTTTTATACCATCTCGGGTGTGCGCTGGTGGTCAACTTCGGTGGCGACGACGCGGGACGTGGAGCGTGCGTCGCGGTGGCGAGCTCCAGGGTGTCCAGAGAAGAAGATGAAGACCTCTTCGTCTCTCTCGTTCTTATCCGAGCGAAGGGGTACGTGGGCTGGCGTTGGGCTGCTGCTTGGGCCGCGTTGGTGGACTCCTGCTGGGCCAGTGGTTGGGCTGCTGCGCTCTGGGGAGGTCCAGGTGAGATTTTCTCCCATTTTTTTCTCTGTTTTTATTTCTCCTTTTGTATATTTTCTATTTTAACTCATATTTGAATACCATTCTATTTGCAGATATTTGTAATTATGCTAATCCATTCAAGATTTAGTATACTGACTATTGTTTCACTATTCAATTTGAATTCACATTTTATATTAGATTTATTTGCATATTTGTGAACTTATTCAAAATAGCAAATAGACATGAGTTGATATTTTCACTTCAATTTCCTTTTTCTTGTGTAATCAAATCTATTTTGAATTATTAGGGTTGATAATTTCTACTCTAAGTGTTTTAGAATTTATCATTAGGGTTTGAGCTCTTAATTGAGAATTTAGTTCCCTGCATATGATTTTATGTGATCCTCTATTTATTAAGATCTTGTAATTTTGATTATCACTCTATGTCAAGGTTAGCACTAGTATTATATTTTAATAACACTTTGAATTACCTAGAGTAGACATTACTCTCCTCATGGTTGGACTTTGGTTATAAAGATAAGTGGTTGTTAATCACACTTATGGTTCTAATTATAAGATGTATCACAAGAGTTTTCCCAGGTTTAATAATTATAGCTTAGATTTTATTAATGTGCCATACTAGGGTTCTAATGATATTTACCTAATGGCAACTGGTTTGAATCTCAGTTATGGCCTAGGTTTATATTATGATCACCATAGTGATACATAAACTAGAAGTGAGGTATAGCTTAGGGTTTAGTCACCACTATTCATGGCAAGAGGGTTTACTTGCTTAATAGTTGTGGTTCTCCTTTAGTTACTAAGGACTTGAGAATTGGTTTTATCTTATACCCATAGATTTCTATTATATTCTAATCTATTGTTCAAGTAACTAAAGTAGCTATATTTCTTTTTATAGTTAACTTTGGTTATAATGATGAATGGTTTCTCACCATATAAATTATAGGCTTTAATTCTAAGATCTTCTTATGTGCTTATATCCTCTACTTCAAGTTCTTAGGTTTATGATCACTACACAATTTATAATGATCAAGATTTGACTTCCTAAGGTATCTCTCATTAAATAGGTTTCTCACTTCCATGATCAAACATTGTCTTGATCAACTAAGTATGGTATTTGTACTTTACTTTCTTAGATGGGACTACTATGGTTGCCTCTAAAGTTTATATCCCAGGAGAATGCCTGAGATATTATGTTAGGGTTCTACTCAACAATGATGATATGTTCATCTGGTTATAAGAATAGTTCTCTCCCTCAAATCCAGGTGTTGCCTCATCTATCTTGAGTGTAACTCCATAGCTTGAGTTCTCCATATAGGAATGGTTTATTCTAGGGTTTATGGTGTACTCCTAATATTTATTTAAGTTGCTGAGCTAAATATTCAATTGTCTAACTTAGTTGGATTAGTCCAACCCTTATTTCATTAATTCATGGATATAGTCCTATTCCACTTGGTATTTGGTTATCTCACCACTCCAAGATGAAATGGTTTACAACCCAATATTTTTGTTCAATGGTGTCCTTGATTCTTAATTAGGTAAAGCTAGGATTGATATGAATGCTCTCTCTCATTTGGGAAGGACCTCAATTCTAACCTAAGGTTATTCTCCAAAGATAATGATGTAGTCACCAATATCTATGGTTAACATAAATGGGTTCTTTCTCTAGGGAAGGTCTTGAATAATATCCTAGGGTCCCTCTTGAAGATGATGATGTGATCATATGGAGATTTATATCCAAGGTTTGCCTCAAGGTTTGTCATTGCTTCTCTAACAACATAGGACTCTCACCTCTCTAGGTTTGTTGTTTAATAATTTGGAATAGAGAAGAATTATAATCTTTAGTTGTATCTCCTTGTTTTGTTTCCACGATTAAGGTAGAATGAATATCATATGGTTTATGATAAGTGCATGGATTAGTTTAAGACATGGAGAAGATAAGTGAAGAATAGTTTTCTCCAATTAATGTTACTTGATTTCCAATTAAACGGATGTTCATAGGTTATGGCAAGGAACATCATGTTGTGATCTTTAATAATATCAAGTAGTTGATCCTTGATTGTTAAGTTCTTGTGTTGATTTTAATTCCATTTGATCAATCCCCTTAGATCAAATCATCTTTTCCCAAAACAAGGTTTTAACAGAGTCACATTGAGGTTTATATCACTTGGCTTGATGATCTACTTCAATTCCATCAAGGTCAAATGAAACTTCAGTTACTGTGACTGTTTTACTTTAAAGCGCGAAAATTCCCCAGATTTTCTATGCATGAATGCAATGCACACATATGTTTCCTCTATTTTTGTAACCCCAATACCTGGGATATTACACCCTAACGGCATCTTAGCTATTTGCCGACCAACCTGTGTGTGGCGGTCGAGTAGACCGACCAGTCCTCTAGGTCGCTAGGTTCGCACGGCGTTGGTTGTATTGGCTCATTGTCGGGGAACTTCGCTGCCAGGTTCTCCCAATAAATGTTTATTTTTATCCTCTTCCTCCTCCTAAGGCTTCGTCTTTGGCGTCTTTAACAGTACCAT
This sequence comes from Lolium rigidum, assembly GCF_022539505.1. NCBI lineage: Eukaryota > Viridiplantae > Streptophyta > Magnoliopsida > Poales > Poaceae > Lolium > Lolium rigidum. The sequence goes on along the minus strand of NC_061510.1, from coordinate 4,109,996 downwards.
CTACTGTTCTCGGAACATGATCAGTACATTTGATCTAAGACTAGTCATTGCCTTCCCTTGTTTGGAAACCTTTGGCTCCACCTACATAGTCATTGCCTTTCTTTATTTGGAAACCTTGGGCTCCACCTAAATGCAAAACATTTGCGTGGTTGATTATCCAAAATAGAGTTTAGACGGCGGATAGGGTCAAAAAGAGGAGATGGCCAACTTGTGGAAGGTGCAAGCTTTGCAACCAAGTTAATGAATCTGCCTCCCACTTGCTCTTCAAGTGTCAATTTACCGTTCGAGTTTGGTCAAGTGTGAGAAGTTGGCTCGGGCTCCATGATGTTAACCCAAGTGCTTGACATTCTAGAAGAAATGTCAAAGAATGATGGACGGAGGAGATCCATAAGCATAGGAAAAGTAGAAAGGCCATGGCTTCTCTTGCTATGATGATATCATGGGAAATATGGAAGGAACGAAGTGCACATGTTTTCCTAAACAAACCTTCTACCGCGAACATGGTAATAACAAAGATCAAAGATGAGGTTGCTACGTGAAGTATGGCGGGCACGAAAGCATTGAGTAATGTAATTTCGTGAGAGTAGGCGTTCGTTTTTTTTGGCTTGGCCAAAAAGGCCAAGTAATGTTCAGTCCACCGCTTGCTTTCTTGTTGCTCATTGTAACCTCTAGTTCTGACCACATCTGACCGACTACATGTATGCTCTATGCATGCAAGCTAGACCTCCAGCTAGCTAGCCCTCCCTTTATATTGATTGATTGGAAAATGAGTAAAACTTGCTGGGGTAAATTACATGAACTTGAATCATTATTGGCACAAGGAAATTTGTGGTGAACTTGTGGAATTTTTCAGTCACTGAAGCTTGACATGTCATTGAATTTTCATGTTTCTTGCTAATTTATTGTTGAGTACCCACCGAAACTTCCCTAGCACGATTAACATCTTGGTTCCTTCCGGTTGAGCTTCCATCTTCTTCACGAAATATTGCTGATAATACTACCATATCAATCCTATTATCCATTAGACCGTGATATCACAACTCTTTATTATTTTTAATTTTAAGAAAATATTTAAATAAACATCAATGGTTAAGTAATAATAATCTCTACGCATGATACAATTATTAATATTAAAAGAAGCCTAAATTTCTAGCAAAAACTAAAATATTCATGCTTTCATATTTTTATTTAAAATTTCGAGAATCTGAAAAATGGTTAACCGAATAAACCTGGGTGAATTCAAATGTAACTTTTTCCGACGATCATTTTGATATATTATACATTTTTTTCCTACGTCGTATGCGAAAGTTAATGCCATTTTACCTTTTTCTGAACTTTTTTTTGCAAAAAAACTTGAAATTCAAATTTGTTAATTTCCCCCAAAAGTAGGTTGTGTAACATACATGAATTTAGAAGGATTTTATTTTTTGAATTTTTTATCATTCCCTGCCATTCTGTTTTCAAGGTGATCCACGGAGGGGGCGTAGAGACAGAGAAGGCTATGCCGAGGGTAGCCGTCGGTGTAGCCTTAACACCATCACAGCGTTGTCACGACCTAACATTGGTGGGCCGCATGCACATACCTATGTCGATGGCCCGCGATGTGCCAAGGGCGGCCGTCAGCGTAGCGTTTTCTAGGCGAGGGCATCACTACGCCGACGGCCCTTTTGGCGGACTGGTCTAGCAGTCCATACACCGACGACCTCTTTAGCCGTCGGTGTATGAGCATGCCGTCGACGTAGCGCGCCATTCCTGTAGTGTTGCTTCCAATTTTCTTGGGTAACATATGTTATAAACAGAGCAACACCACAATACCATACATGTATTGGTACACGGTGATGTGAGCACTACCCTTCGGGTGCCTGAAATTAGTCTACCTCTCCTGGCCCAACTAGGGGCCCACGAAGCTTACCCACGATTAAGGTGGGCTTCATACGTCGGTTGCAGCAAAGGAGATCTACCGGAAGACGAACTCTTGATGAACAAGGCAGAAGACGTCTAATAAGGAAAGATAGATCAGACTTCAATGTAACGTAGTTCAGTTCGGGCAGGACTCGAGACCGGGCCTAATATATAAAGGCCAGGAGAGGGCCTGCCGAACTCAGAACCAGAAGAAGAACAATACGTAGAACCGCCACAACTTAGCACAAACCCTAGAATCTTTGTCTCCCGGCGAGTCGACCATAGTAGTCTATCGGCTACCCCATTGTAACCTGTTTGACTCGAAAAATCAAGATCATACAAGCTGGAAGTAAGGGTTTTACCTCACCGAGGGCCCCGAACCTAGGTAAATCTTTCTCCCCATTTGTTTGGTATCCGATGTCTCGTGTTAGCCTGTAGGATTCCGTTAACCCTAAGCCCCTCATGGTAGGCATTGCTGAGGAGCTCCCTCAACAATTGGCGCCGTCTGTGGGAAACCTGTTGGTACAAGACACCACATCAGCCGTTCCGATCACGTCGGCTGTAACTTCGCTGGCATCATCACCACCATCGGCTTCATCGTCGCCGAGCTCTAGGAACTCAATTCGATTCGGGTCCTTCGAGTTCACTCCACACACCGACGCGTCGCGCTCGACCTTTTCGGGTCTAGCGGCGGGATGGACATGACGTTCCGGAGCGTCCACTTCCGCGTCGACTCCAGGGGCGCCATTCGGCTCCTGGGTCCAATCGCCCCTATCGCGGCAAGGGCTACAACTTCGTCGACAGCCACTGCTTCATCGCCAATCACCGCCGATCTATCGGCTGCGCCATCGTCTCTGACTTCGGCAACATCGTCAGCATCATCATCGTGCCATACCGCATCCACCTTGTCCGTTGGATCTGATGATTCCGGATCATCGAATCTAACATCGTACTCTTGCCTCAACTGTGACACCAGGAACAGACTTGGTTCAGATGCATCACCGTTCGCCTGCAGCACCAAGCACTCCTCTGATGAAGAAAGTATCGGCAATGTCACCCCATAGCCGCGACACAAGCAGCTCACCATCAAATCTGCGTTATGATCAACCCTCAAACAGGAGACGAGATCTCCGGTGGAGGGCGCACCCCACATATCAATCGCGAGGGGCGACGAGATGGCAAGACCAGCGGCGGCAACATCAATAGCACCTTTACTGTTTCTCAGGAAGAATGGATGCGACTCGCACTGCCGTAGTAAACAACGTTAGCCTCCCCGTCGGAGTATCTGCAGGCACCCTCAATGCCTACCACATTATCCTTGAGAAGAACCGTTCTCGGTTGGCCAGGAAGGCAGCCGACCTTGATCGATGTCTGCAGGCGGCCGATATATCGAGTGAGCGACGAAGGGGTTATCTTCCCTTGGAAGCGCCTCCAAAAGGAACCAAGGACCTGGGAGGTATCGCCCGTATATCCCCCGTCTCTCGGAAGGAGATGCAAGGGAGATTACTTCGAACATCTCCAAATCTTTCATGACAATGGATACAACATGCATGCTCAGATCCAAGACTGTCGAAGGAGCAACATCAAACCTTGCAGTCTATCTGATCAACAATCAACCAACACCCAACAACCCAATGGCACCAGCCCAACGGAGCGCCCTAGAAAGTCTCGCAATCCTCGGAGACAAGCTTACCCCTAGGAAAGAAAAAGCCACCCATCACGGTAGCGGTTCACGGCATCGCTCATCATCAAAGGACGCCCATGACGATATCACGCAGAGCACGATTGACAAAGCCGATGACGACGCACTGCGTGCGCTGGCTTCGACAACGACGATTCTGAAGAAACTCAAGAGCATGATGGTGAGTTCCATGGAGCCGATTGTTTGAGCCACAATATTTGGGAGATAATGCCACCGAAAAGGTTCAAGCCAACGCCTATCGATGCCGCCAAGTACGATGGTCAGCAGGAACCAAGATCGTGAATATAAGATTATCTACACAATGTGATCTTGCATAAAGAAAACTAGGTGGCCACTATGCAGTGTTTGCAGTTATACCTCAAAGATTCGGCACGGGCATGGTTGAGAGGCCTGCCGAAAGGATCCATCAAATCATGGCAGGACTTAGTCGATGCTTTCGTCAAGAACTTCCAAGCAACATACAAGAGACCCGTTGGAATTGAAGAACTACGTCAATGCCACCAAAAGCAAAAAAATTCGATGTGTGCATGCATCGGGCGCTTCACCAAGCTTCTGAACGCTGCCGAAGAAGTCTCTGTCGACAGAGTAATTGACGCCTTCAGTGATGGCATCTGACGAGAAGCATAAATCGAAGAACTAGGTCGGAAGAAGCCGAAGACTATAACCAAACTCATGGAAATTGCCAACAGTTGGGCCGATGGCGAAGACCATGTACGGAAACCCCGCCCACGTAGTGATGATGAAGAAGACGATCATAAAAACAACACGCGTCATCGACATGACCGCCGTAAAAAGAGCAGAGATCATGGGTATGAAACCTTCAGTGATACCAATATCGCTGCAACATGATCGACGTGATGACCGATAGGACGATCGGCATGGCGATAGACGCGATGATCATTGAGACAACAATCGTAGCGGGTCCGGAGGAAATCAGAGCAACTATAGGGACCGACCACCACGGGTGCCGGAGTTACCGTTTGCTGGACAGCTGAATGCTTCCTGCTATGTACATTCATATATCGACCCGAAAGACAATGTCAAGAAGTCGAGCCATCTGCTTAGGACTGCCGACATTTTATCGAGCTTCAGAAGTTTTACGAATCAACCAAAGGGCAAACGTACCCGACGATACCTGGAACGCAGGCCCCTAACCCGCCGCTAGCACCACAACATCAAGTTCAACAAGTTCAGCCTCGCTTATCTAATGAAGCTTTTCCACCACCTTGAGGACAGATGAGCATGATCCACAAAATCAGCGTCTCCAAGAGAGAAATGAAGAGGCTCACGCAAGAAATCAATCTTGCAGAAGTTACCATGGCAAACGTTCCTGAATTCATCGACTGGTCCGCACAAAGCATCTTGTTTAGTAGAGTTGACCACCCGATGTCTATCCCGAGGCCAGGACACGCCGTTCAGGTACTCGAAGCGTAGATTGGAGGATTCACTATGAGCAAAGTATTCATGGACGAAGGAAGCAGACTAAATCTCATATTCGCAAGAACAATCAAGGATATGGGCATCACAGCCGATATGTTGCAGGAATCTGACACAAGTTTTCATGCCATCGTTCCAACCTTGCCAGCATACCCTCTCGGCAAAATCTCCTTAAATGTTGTTTTCGTCAAACCCGATAATTTCCGGAGGGAAAGACTCGAGTTCGAGGTAGTTAATTGGGAATCACAGCATCATACTATTCTCGGAAGACCAGCTTATGCCAAATTTATGGTTGTACCTCGTTATGCATATCTAAAGCTCAAGATGCCAGGCAACAATGGAACAAATATTACGGTTCATGGAAGTTTTTCTCGGTCAAACAACTGTGATCAAGAATTCCAGAAGATAGGTGCCAAATTTGGGGTAAAGTAAGAGATCAAGACCTTGGATATTGTTCCCAAAAAAGCTAGCTATTGAGGACCAGGGATCTACACTTAGGGAGGAAGACAATGGCAAGAAATTGAAGAAGCAGCCTGATAATCCTGCTACATTAGTCTCGGTGGAAGTTGTAGGTGCCTCGACAGAAGCCACCAATACTTCGGCAACAGCTGCCAAAGCTTCGACAGAAGATATCGGCACCACATTGGAAGCTGTCGGCACATCAACAGACGTCTTCCAAATTCAAGGAGACCCTCCTCTTACTTAAGAACATGAGCGGTGGCATATATCTTTATCTTTCCTAGCATTTTTATTTTCGATAAGGATTTCTTTTAGCTATATTTTAGTTTACTCTTTGTTGCAAACTTATTAATAAAGTTCAAGTTTAGTTGATGCAAGTACCATTCCATATGAAGTATTCAGTAGACTCGGGGCACCCGACAAATTTTCAAGATGTCACACACCGTGACCATGGAAAAATCATAATACAGCAAGCGAACCCGACAAAAACTCGGGGCTGTATACAATGGTTTTATCTGAAGCCTCGCAAAATATTCGAGTGATACGACAAAACACAAAAAAATTCCACGAAATCCTCAGGGAACATGCGAGTGCTGCAATCGATGGAAACAATACAAATTAAAAAAGGCTCACGCTGGTGCACCTAAGCTATGAAGCCGAAAGTGCATATGGTTCCCTTGATTGAATCGGGGCTACTGCCGATAAAATACAAAAAATACATTTTCGGTTCTAAGCAAAGTTGAGATTACTACGGGTCCCTTGGGCCTGCAACATGAGCTGATCGCTTAAAAATTTTGCTGCCGACACTTGACAAAATATAAGCATCATAATACTGATGCCAAAGGGCCAACACGCGAAAGCGTGCAGCTCAATCAACAATACTAAAAAAGTTTCCATCAGCACCTGAAGACACATATGCAAAGCAACAATGCTTCTTCACGTAAAAAAAAAATATCGATTTCGAAAGATTTGCTCGCCTCGGTTGATAAGGAGCTTGTCGTGATGTGCTTTGATGAGGATGACAATGGTATACCTATTGTTACAGGTGCTGGATGTGTATGCCAAGTGATGATCGGGTGAACGAGGAGGAAGCGGGTGGAGAAGCATTGGTCAAGGACGATGAAGAACAGACCGAGTACATCAATGCTTCAAGCTTTGATGAAGAGAATGAAATAGGGTTGAAAAGTGGCGATAAAGAAGAGGCGGATGCATTGAAGGAAGAAGCATTGCGTGTCAAGGGTGAGTTTTATGATGATATAGTGAACGGACTAGCGAACTCATATCATATCTCCAACGACGGTACCCATGAAGAAGTGTGGAGCAACGATGATGAAGAAGAGGTTGATGGTGAAGAAGAGTATGCTAGTGAACCATCTGCTCTAGATGATCTATATGAGTATGATAATGAATTTAATGATAATGATGAGGCTATATCAAATAACTTTGACGACATGGAAATGAATTATGTACTTCACGGGCTGATGTTGGATGGCAAGGAGGATGACGTTTATGAGTGCGATGGGAATAGTCCATGTGAAACAGGGGATACCATAGTAACCAGTCGACATCTCATTGAGTCGAGTGGCAAGTTACTTACGCTAAGGCGGCAACAATGCATAGCACCTAGATCCGGCAGCTACACCATCGAGGTGGAGGCCGTCGAGGCAGACTTGCAAGCAGGAGAGTGGGTCGAAACGGACGTGAGAGGCACAATCTACGCGAGTGCCGTCACTCGGTACATGTTCCTACGTTTGACGAGGACGATGAATGGGTCTGCTACTTCGCGAATGAACATGACGTGGTAGACTTCCAATCCCAGACAATGGATGCAATATTAGATAGGAAATCGACATGGTTTTTTCCACGAGAGCTAGTTATTTAATTGCACGAATGCACAGGTAAAGTAGTAGTACAGTACTACTTAATTGCTATTGTAAAACTGTTCATATATATGTAATAACGTCGAAAGAAAAATATTAACACGGTGAAATATTTATTGTCACCCGCAAAAAAAAAACAAAAATTGTCAGATTGATATGTCGTTATTCTTGCTAAAAAGCTACATACGCCACGAGTGCGTCGTTTTGACCCCTGGGCTCTATGGAGCTTGTTATATTAGAAATATGAAAAATGATATGTAGGTGTCAAAAAATTCTGGTTTTCCGTAGTAACGACAATTTTCTCTTACTACACAACTTATAAATGTTTAGACAAATTTATGTACTGTGGTGTTGGATATTTGGATGGGAGGTACAAATCCATGTGATGAGCTGTGGTGTTGTGGCATATATGATGTATACAGACAGCCGGCAGCTAACTGAATCATGGAACATATTGTTAGAACAAATTCACACATGGTTTCAACGATTTATCGACATCCGGTATAACGGAAGCATCATGAGTATGGTAGAAATGTTTTTTTGCAGACTCGGGATTATTGTACGGAAAACACACATCTGAGAATGAGAAGCTTAGGCCATCTCCAACATGGCGACTCATCCCGCGTCGGCGCGTCTAGATGGGTCGCGGCAGACAAAATCGCGGCCCAACGCCACGACACATCCTAAAAACGGATCACCGTGGTGTCTAGGACGAACCAAACACGGCTCAAATCTGAGCCAGGTTTGCGTGGCCGCGAATGACATGCGGTGTTCTCCCGCGTCTGCCTGCTCGTCTCCCAGGCCCACATGTCAGTGGACGGGTGTCCTATTAAATGTGGACTGGGAGGGACGACTGTCCCTATCCAGTCTCCACTCCCCACGCACACTCGCTCGAGCTTCCGCAGCCATGGCCCCGAAGCGCGAGTTGGAGTCTAGCGCGAACGACCACGAGGCCAGCAGCAACCGGCAAGTCAAGCCGACGGCTTTCAACGTTGGGCCACCGGCGCCGATGCGCGCGCGGATCTACGCCACCGTCGTGGTGAAGCAGATCTTCTGGGAGGCCGGTGCCCCAATACCGTGGGGCGGCGTGCACCTCCCCCACGGCTGGCACCTGAGCCCAGATCGGGTTCTGTGCCGCCGATCCCGGCCACCGGCCGCGCTCACCTGGCGGAGATCTAGCGGCGGCGCGCACAGCTGCAGGCGGACCTTCGGGAGGACCCGCCTATAGCGACAAGAGTCTCTATGGGGACTGATGCGTGTAGTTGACACGTCCGTTGGGAACCCCAAGAGGAAGGTGTGATGCGCACAGCGGCAAGTTTCCCTCAGTAAGAAACCAAGGTTTAATCGAACCAGTAGGAGTCAAGAAGCACGTTGAAGGTTGATGGCGGCGGGATGTAGTGCGGCGCAACACCGGAGATTCCGGCGCCAACGTGGAACCTGCACAACTAAACCAAAGTACTTTGCCCCAACGAAACAAGTGAGGTTGTCAATCTCACCGGCTTGCTGTAACAAAGGATTAACCGAATTGTGTGGAAGATGATTGTTTGCGAGAGAAAACGAGTAAAACAAGTATTGCAGCAGATTTGTATTTCAGTATAAAAGAATGGACCGGGGTCCACAGTTCACTAGAGGTGTCTCTCCCATAAGATAAAAGCATGTTGGGTGAACAAATTACAGTCGGGCAATTGACAAATAGAGAGGGCATAACAATGCACATACATAACATGATAAGTATAGTGAGATTTAATTGGGCATTACGACAAAGTACATAGACCGCCATCCAACTGCATCTATGCCTAAAAGTCCACCTTCAGGTTATCGTCCGAACCCCTTCCGGTATTAAGTTGCAAAGCAACAGGACAATTGCATTAAGTATGGTGCGTAATGTAATCAACAACTACATCCTCGGACATAGCGCCAATGTTTTATCCCTAGTGGCAACGAGCACAACACAACCTTAGAACTTTCTGTCACTGTCCCAGGTGTCAATGCAGGCATGAACCCACTATCGAGCATAAATACTCCCTCTTGGAGTTAAAGGCAAAAACTTGGCCAGAGTCTCTACTAGTAACGGACAGCATGCAAGATCATAAACAACACATATGTAATAACTTGATAATTAACATGACATGGTATTCTCTATCCATCGGATCCCGACAAACACAACATAGAGTATTACGGATAGATGATCTTGATCATGTTAGGCAGCTCACAAGATCCAACAATGAAGCACAATGAGGAGAAGACAACCATCTAGCTACTGCTATGGACCCATAGTCCGGGGGTGAACTACTCACTCATCACTCCGGAGGCGACCATGGCGGTGTAGAGTCCTCCGGGAGATGAATCCCCTCTCCGGCAGGGTGCCGGAGGAGATCTCCAGAATCCCCCGAGATGGGATCGGCGGCGGCGGCGTCTCGGTAAGGTTTTCCGTATCGTGGTTTTTCGCCTCGGGGGTTTCGCGACGGAGGCTTTAAGTAGGCGGAAGGGCGGAGTCGGGGCCCGACGAGGGGCCCACACCATAGGGCGGCGCGGGCCCCCCTTGGCCGCGCCGCCATGTGGTGTCGCCACCTCGTGGCCCCACTTCGTATGCTCTTCGGTCTTCCGGAAGGTTCGTGGCAAAATAGGCCCCCGGGTCTTCGTTTCGTCCAATTCCGAGAATATTTTGTTACTAGGACTTCGAAACCAAAAACAAGCAGAACAAAGAATCGGCACTTCGGCATCTTGTTAATAGGTTAGTTCCAGAAAATGCACGAATATGACATAAAGTGTGCATAAAACATGTAGGTATCATCAATAATATGGCATAGAACATAAGAAATTATCGATACGTCGGAGACGTATCAAGCATCCCCAAGCTTAGTTCCGCTCGTCCCGAGCGAGTAAAACGATAACAAAGATAATTTCTGAAGTGATATGCCATCATAACCTTGATCATACTATTTGTAAACATATGTAGTGGATGCAGCGATCAAAACAATGGTAATGACATGAGTAAACAAGTGAATCATAAATCAAAGACTTTTCATGAATAGTACTTCAAGACAAGTATTAATAAGTCTTGCATAAGAGTTAACTCATAAAGCAATAAATCAAAGTAAAGGTATTGAAGCAACACAAAGGAAGATTAAGTTTCAGCGGTTGCTTTCAACTTGTAACATGTATATCTCATGGATAATTGTCAACATAGAGTAATATAACAAGTGCAATATGCAAGTATGTAAGAATCAATGCACAGTTCACACAAGTGTTTGCTTCTTGAGGTGGAGAGAAATAGGTGAACTGACTCAACATAAAAGTAAAGAGAATGGTCCTTCAAAGAGGAAAGCATCGATTGCTATATTTGTGCTAGAGCTTTTATTTTGAAAACATGAAACAATTTTGTCAACGGTAGTAATAAAACATATGAGTTATGTACATTATATCTTACAAGTTGCAAGCCTCATGCATAGTATACTAATAGTGCCCGCACCTTGTCCTAATTAACTTGGACTACCGGATCTTTGCAATGCACATGTTTTAACCAAGTGTCACAATGGGGTACCTCCATGCCGCCTGTACAAAGGTCTAAGGAGAAAGCTCGCATTTTGGATTTCTCGCTTTTGATTATTCTCAACTTAGACATCCATACCGGGACAACATGGACAACGAGATAATGGACTCCTCTTTAATGCATAAGCATGTGGCAACAATTATTATTCTCATATGAGATTGAGGATATATGTCCAAAACTGAAACTTCCACCATGAATCATGGCTTTAGTTAGCGGCCCAATGCTCTTCTCTAACAATATGCATGCTCCAACCATTAAGGTGGTAGATCTCTCTTACTTCGGACAAGACGGACATGCATAGCAACTCACATGATATTCAACAAAGAATAGTTGATGGCGTCCCCGTAAACATGGTTATCGCACAACAAGCAACTTAATAAGAGATAAAGTGCATAAGTACATATTCAATACCACAATAGTTTTTAAGCTATTTGTCCCATGAGCTATATATTGCAAAGGTGAATGATGGAATTTTAAAGGTAGCACTCAAGCAATTTACTTTGGAATGGCGGATAAATACCATGTAGTAGGTAGGTATGGTGGACACAAATGGCATAGTGGTTGGCTCAAGGATTTTGGATGCATGAGAAGTATTCCCTCTCGATACAAGGTTTAGGCTAGCAAGGTTATTTGAAACAAACACAAGGATGAACGGTACAGCAAAACTCACATAAAAGACATATTGTAAACATTATAAGACTCCATACCGTCTTCCTTGTTGTTCAAAACTCAATACTAGATGTTATCTAGACTCTAGAGAAACCAAATATGCAATCCAAATTAGCAAGCTCTAAGTATTTCTTCATTAATGGGTGCAAAGTATATGATGCAAGAGCTTAAACATGAGCACAACAATTTCCAAGTATCAAATTATCCAAGACATTTTAGAGTTACTACATGTAGTATTTTCCAATTCCAACCATATAACAATTTAACGAAGATGAAACTTCGCCATGAATACTATGAGTAGAGCCTAAGGACATACTTGTCCATATGCTACAGCGGAGCGTGTCTCTCTCCCATAAAGTGAATGCTAGGATCCATTTTATTCAAACAAAACAAAAAACAAAAACAAACCGACGCTCCAAGCAAAGTACATAAGATGTGACGGAATAAAAATATAGTTTCTGGGGAGGAACCTGATAATGTTGTCGATGAAGAAGGGGATGCCTTGGGCATCCCCAAGCTTAGACGCTTGAGTCTTCTTATAATATGCAGGGGTGAACCACCGGGGCATCCCCAAGCTTAGAGCTTTCACTCTCCTTGATCATATTGCATCATACTCCTCTCTTGATCCTTGAAAACTTCCTCCACACCAAACTCGAAACAACTCATTAGAGGGTTAGTGCACAATAAAAATTCACATGTTCAGAGGTGACACAATCATTCTTAACACGTCTGGACATTGCATAAAGCTACTGGACATTAATGGATCAAAGAAATTCATCCAACATAGCAAAAGAGGCAATGCAAAATAAAAGGCAGAATCTGTGAAAACAGAACAGTACGTAAAGATGGATTTTATTAGGCCACCAGACTTGCTCAAACGAAAATGCTCAAATTTAATGAAAGTTGCGTACATATCTGAGGATCATGCTCGTAAATTGGCTTAATTTTATGAGCTTCCTACAGGGAGGTAGACCCAGATTCGTGACAGCAAAGAAATCTGGAACTGCGCAGTAATCCAAATCTAGTACTTACTTTACTATCAAAGACTTTACTTGGCACAACAAAACTCAAAACTAAGATAAGGAGAGGTTGCTACAGTAGTAAACAACTTACAAGACTCAAATATAAAACAAAGTACTGTAGTAAAATAATACATGGGTTATCTCCCAAGAAGTTCTTTCTTTAAAGCCATTAAGATGGGCTCAGCAGTTTTAATGATGCACTCGCAAGAAATAGTATTTGGAGCAAAAGAGAGCATCAAGAGGCAAATTCAAAACACATTTAAGTCTAAAATGCTTCCTATGCATAGGAATCTTGTAAATAAACAAGTTCATGAAGAGCAAAGTAACAAGCATAGGAAGATAAAACAAGTGTAGCTTCAAAAATTTCAGCATATAGAGAGGTGTTTTAGTAACATGAAAATTTCTACAACCATATTCTCCTCTCTCATAATAATTTTCAGTAGCATCATGAGCAAACTCAACAATGTAACTATCACATAAAGCATTCTTATCATGAGTCTCATGCATAAAATTATTACTCTCCACGTAAGCATAATCAATTTTATTAGTTGTAGTGGGAGCAAATTCAACAAAGTGGCTATCATCATATATAGGAGGCATATTGTAATCATAAAAGAAAATTTTCTCCTCAATGCTTGGGGGACTAAAAAGATCCTGCTCATCGAGCCAGCTTCCCCAAGCTTAGAATTTTCCATAGTATTAGCAACAATGGTGTTCAAAGCATCCATAGTAATAACATTCCCATTAGCATGCATATAAAGTTCCATGGGTTTTCTAATTCTCTCTTCAAACACATCATGTCCTAATTTAAGATAAAGTTCATAAAGATCTCTCATATTTTTGTTGTTTTCCATTATGCTTAACTAGTGAAATAAAAACATGCATGATATTAAGTAAAGTAAAACAAGTAACTAATTTTTTTGTGTTTTTGATATAACAAACAAGATAGTAAGTAAAGTAAAGCTAGCAACTAATTTTTTTTGTGTTTTGATATAATGCAGCAAACAAAGTAGTAAATAAAATAAAGCAAGACAAAAACAAAGTAAAGAGATTGAGAAGTGGAGACTCCCCTTGCAGCGTGTCTTGATCTCCCCGGCAACGGCGCCAGAAATTTGCTTGATGCGTGTAGTTGACACGTTGGGAACCCCAAGAGGAAGGTGTGATGCGCACAGCGGCAAGTTTCCCTCAGTAAGAAACCAAGGTTTAATCGAACCAGTAGGAGTCAAGAAGCACGTTGAAGGTTGATGGCGGCGGGATGTAGTGCGGCGCAACACCGGAGATTCCGGCGCCAACGTGGAACCTGCACAACACAACCAAAGTACTTTGCCCCAACGAAACAGTGAGGTTGTCAATCTCACCGGCTTGCTGTAACAAAGGATTAACCGAATTGTGTGGAAGATGATTGTTTGCAGAGAAAACAGTAAAACAAGTATTGCAGCAGATTTGTATTTCAGTATAAAAGAATGGACCGGGGTCCACAGTTCACTAGAGGTGTCTCTCCCATAAGATAAAAGCATGTTGGGTGAACAAATTACAGTCGGGGAATTGACAAATAGAGAGGGCATAACAATGCACATACATGACATGATAAGTATAGTGAGATTTAATTGGGCATTACGACAAAGTACATAGACCGCCATCCAACTGCATCTATGCCTAAAAAGTCCACCTTCAGGTTATCGTCCGAACCCCTTCCGGTATTAAGTTGCAAAGCAACGGACAATTGCATTAAGTATGGTGCGTAATGTAATCAACAACTACATCCTCGGACATAGCGCCAATGTTTTATCCCTAGTGGCAACAGCACAACACAACCTTAGAACTTTCGTCACATCGTCCCAGGTGTCAATGCAGGCATGAACCCACTATCGAGCATAAATACTCCCTCTTGGAGTTAAAAGCAAAAACTTGGCCAGAGCCTCTACTAGTAACGGACAGCATGCAAGATCATAAACAACACATATGTAATAACTTGATAATTAACATGACATGGTATTCTCTATCCATCGGATCCCGACAAACACAACATAGAGTATTACAGATAGATGATCTTGATCATGTTAGGCAGCTCACAAGATCCAACAATGAAGCACAATGAGGAGAAGACAACCATCTAGCTACTTGCTATGGACCCATAGTCCGGGGGTGAACTACTCACTCATCACTCCGGGAGGCGACCATGGCGGTGTAGAGTCCTCCGGGAGATGAATCCCCTCTCCGGCAGGGTGCCGGAGGAGATCTCCGGAATCCCCCGAGATGGGATCGGCGGCGGCGGCGTCTCAGTAAGGTTTTCCGTATCGTGGTTTTTTCGCCTCAGGGGTTTCGCGACGGAGGCTTTAAGTAGGCGGAAGGGCAGAGTCGGGGGCCAGACGAGGGGGCCACACCATAGGGCGGCGCGAGCCCCCCTGGCCGCGCCGCCATGTGGTGTCGCCACCTCGTGGCCCCACTTCGTATGCTCTTCGGTCTTATGGAAGGTTCGTGGCAAAATAGGCCCCTGGGTCTTCGTTTCGTCCAATTCCGAGAATATTTTGTTACTAGGATTTCTGAAACCAAAAACAGCGAGAAAACGAGCAGCGGCACTTCGGCATCTTGTTAATAGGTTAGTTCCAGAAAATGCACGAATATGACATAAAGTGTGCATAAAACATGTAGGTATCATCAATAATATGGCATAGAACATAAGAAATTATCGATACGTCGGAGACGTATCAGGGACCTGTGGTTCGAGGTGGAGCATGTTGCACGCCGGCGCACCTGCTTCACGTCGGTGACGGCGAAACCTCGCGCACGCCAGCGAGGAGGGCAGGTCGCTGCCCCGGCGGCCTCTACATCGATGAGCCTGCGGCTGCTCCACCGCGAGCCTCACCACAGGCCCATCCCGAGGATGACGACGACCCCGAGCTGCGCACCGCACTCGCGGCGTCCGTCGAGGTCAACAACCTCGAGGAGCTGGCCAAATGGCCGCACCTCGCTGAGGTGATGCACGCCTCCATGCTGGAGGAGGAGGCCAGGAAGGCCGAGGAGGACGCCGTCGCGTGGGCGTTCCTCGCCATGGCGCGCCGGCAAGAGGAGGCCACGCGCCAGACCGTGCTCCAGGAGGAGGAGCGCCTCCTCCGCCTCAAGCACGAGGCTGAGCTTGAGGCCGCTGCAGCGGAGCAGCGGGAGGAGGCGTCGCGGCTGGCACGCTTGCGCAGGCCGGCGAGCCCTCCGCACCCGCACTCCGCCTGGGAAAGAGCCCAGTGGTCGCCCTGGCCGAAGTCCCCGGCGCCCTCCGACGTGTCCAGCAAGAACAACGCGTCGCTGCCTAGGGGTGATGTCCTCATCGACGGCGAGGATGACGAGTACCACTAGGAGTAGGTGGCGCGCCGGTGGCCACCACGTCCCAAACCCTAGCCTAGGGTTTCTACTTTTTTCTAGTTAAAGTCCTTATAGGGCTTTCTTTTGTGTATATTTGACCAAAATAGGGCTAAGTTTAACGAACTTTAGTTTTTTTTAAAAATCGCAGTTTTTTTTTGCGCTGTGTACGCGTGTTGGCGCACTGCACAACCCAAACAGACTATCAGCCATGACAATGACCTCGTGTCGGTGGCCACCCAAACGGCTACAACCGGGCTGCCACCGAGGCCTGCATTGCGTCGACATCCGCGGCCCGCAGCGCTACACGATTACAAGTCAGCCTTTTTTCTCTGCCGGTTGAGAACTCGTTTGTCTCTCTGCCCTCACAGTGCAGCCGAAAACAGTATCGTCGGAACCCTAGCCTCCATGCCCCATGACTAGAGCCTCCTCCTACCCTCGTGGTTTCTCTTCGTACACATCTGGACCGTGATCGCAAGGTACCGTTGGCACGTCAGAACATCTGCCGATGCGAACAATCCTGTCTGACCAATGAAGGTTCCGGTAGATCTGATGAGACCCCGACAGCCGTGTTGGAGCCGGTGACGGAACTCAACGTGCCGGAGGCATGGCAGGCAAGCCTCGATTCTTGTTTAACTCTTGATTCCAGATCTGTAAATTTTGGGGTAAAAATCTCCGGATGGATGCAGATCTGCTCATCCATAATTGAGTTTTATTTAGTTCGCTAATGTTTCCGTCTTGGACGTAAATTTTATGCACATACCATCAGGTGATCGATGACCTCTACATGTCTGACGATAGTTTAGTTGCTATTGCTTCGAGAGTTAGCGTATCAGTCCTATTTTATAACCATGCTGCTAGTTCGCGTGTATCAGTTCTATTTTACCTGGATACAGGTCGGAGCAGGTCTGTTTTCTGAAAATCTTCTGTTTGCAGGATGTCCTCGCAACAGCTGAGCGAAGTCTTCCCGTTGTTCGATTGGACTGAACCAAGCTTCTGATCGAGTCGAGTTGATCCCATGGCGTTGACCACATGGCAGCCTTCACAGTGGGCCGACCTCCTGCCGGAGCTCCTTGGACGGGTCATTGCCCGCCTCCCGTTTCCCGACGACCTCGCCCGCTTCCGTGCCGTGTGCCATCCTTGGCACTCGGCCGTGCGGGAGCACGCCCGTCCTAGGCTGCCGTGGGTCCTCCACTCCGATGGCACTTTCGTCACCCACGATTATGGTTTTCATCGGCGTGTTCCTTTCCCTGACAATACAAGATTCGTGGGCGCCAATGGCAGCTGGCTCGCGCTCTACCGCACCGATGGCGCCAATGGTGGACGGCGCAGCTATCTTCTCCATAACCCGTTCACCAAAACTACGGTGCCGCTCCCTGGCCTAGACTCTGTCATCGGGAAGGTCCATGACAATTTTAAGATTCGAAAGGTGCTCATGCGGTCTGACCAAGATGATATCATCGCCGTGACAACCAACAGTCGAAATTACCCACTCATCTTGTGTCGTCCTGGGAAACCCGGTGCATGGTTCCCTGAACAAGGAGATGTAGCATATGCCTCTATAAATGACATCGCCTTCCACGGGGGAAATCTCTATGGGATCACCTATGACAAGGAGCTTGTCATGCTGGGTCTTGACGAGGATGACGATGGCATACCTACTGTTGCAAGTGCTGGATGTGTTATCGAGTACATGCCGGGTGATGACGAGGCATATGAGGAAGAAGCGAATGAGGATGGTGGAGCAGCATCAAGCAATGAAGACGAAGAAGAGGCTGAGTACAGTGACACGTCAAGCTTTGATGAGGAGGGCGACGAGGATGGGGAATCATCGAGCAATGATGACGAAGAAGAGGCAGACTACGACGAGACAGACTACGACGAGTCACTGTCAAGCCTTGATGCAGGTGACGATGACCATGAAGATTTTTCAAGCAACGATGATGAAGAGGATGCACCAAATCTTATAAATGGTCTAGATGACTATGAAGGTGATGGGTTAATGTCAGAACGCGCTGAGTTCCTTGAGGATGGTTACTACGAGCACGGAGGAGACATGCCCAACGAACCAATGGAATACATATTTATTTTTCGATATCTCATCGAGTCGAATGGCAAGTTGCTCATGCTAAGGCGACGAGAGCGCACACAACAGCATTCCTCCGATGGCTACATTTTAGATGTGGAGGTCCTAGAGGCAAACTTGGGCACATGCAAGTGGGTTCCAACTGATATGGCTGGCAGACTCTACGTGAGTGACCGTAACTCAAAATATGTTTCTGCGCTTAGCGACGAGGATGAGAATGAGTTGGCCTTCTACTTTGTGGATGAGCATGACGAGATGGACCCAGAATCTCAAACTCCTGATGAAATCATGGGGAGTATGGCAACGTGGTTTTTCCCACGAGAGTTAGTTGTTTAATTAGTAGTGAGCACTAGTTTAGTTCAAATGTCCATCTTATTTTTGCGCAGTTTTCTTTATGGATTTGCCTCACGCTAATACTACATAATGTGGTATTGTAAAAGACTTTTATGAGATAATATTTTAGAAGTATTTATATGGCTATATGCATCGCTTGATGCAGAGCTGGCGTCTATTTTCCCCTTTCCAGAAAAATGGATGTCTTACAAATTGAGGTGACGTCGCTGTAAAATAAAAATATCAGATGTGAGAGTTCTTTTGATGCTGGATTGTTTGTATGATCGAAATATCTTCCCTTTATTTTGCAAATTTACTCTCATTTTATATTCTCTACTGTTTTTGACCCAACCTAACTCTTGAAAGGTCTCAGATTTTCTAGGATGTCATGCGTGTTGTTGCAGTCAAGGTACAATATGCTCTTAATTACTAAAAACTGAAGTACATATATTATCCACCTGACCTTTAATTGGTTACGACAAGCATCTTCTTTGCTTCAAGTTCTTACTGTTGTTACCTCGAGGCCACTACTCTGGCTCAACTCAACAATATTTGATGCATCTGTATGTTTTTAGTGCAAAATATCACTTCATCTAGAAAAAATGTGCAGTAACAAAATTTAAATGCTAATAGTCACTGATTGGACATTAGAGCTCTATGGTCATTTTTTGTTGATTATTTTTCCAAATGTTACTATTGTGAACCATTTGTAGCATTAACCTACTCTCGCTTAATTAATTGACTTCCTGGGACTGAAGAAGATGAATGCTCACACTCTGGACCCTGTTTAAAAAAAGGTTGCCTAGACATTTTACTGGAAAACATGGTTGAATCTAATGCCTTTTCTAAATGTGAAGTGCATTCATCGAATATCTGATTAATCTGGTCATCATTGATAAATAATCTACCGTATGAAACGCTCCTCTGTATCTATGCAGGTACCTTGATGTATGTTCCCCTGTATCAGCTGCACAGTTTCTTTACATTTGCCAAACTTGATAATTAATCCTATGTATAGCCCAAAAGTCTGAGGTTGACGAGACCGAAAATCTTATTATAGCATCATCATGAGAGAGTAAACTTCTTTGCCGGCACCTTGAATCGGTTAAACATTTCCCCATTATGGTTGTATCATAAGAGGTATATGCTTATTGGTTTTATTCTATGTCTGTTCAGAAATCAGATTGATTTATCCTCTTATGCGTTATGAACACAGTGAACCTCTTAGTGGATAATACTGGCAGCATACAATTTTTATGTACTTCCTCTGGACATAAGTACTTGTCTCTGGTTTAGGTAAAATGCAGGCTAAAATCTGTCTAGGTTCAGTAAACCTGCAATAAGTAGTTAGGGACGGATAAAGTAATTGTTGTTTACTACCAGCCCACCAGGAGCCTTTTGTACATAGATATAAGAAGGTTTTAATGTTCTTCCGGGCAAAGATGTAAAAGAAAGTACCAGTGACAATACATATAAATAGAGGTAAAAATCCACATTAAAAGATAATCTCGAAATCCTGGGCTCTGAGCTCAAGGATCTTGCTACATTTGTTTTGTAGAAATCAGCTTTCGGTTGGCAAAGGTCGCTAATGGTGCTACTTCAACCGTCAAAGTTGTTTCGTCTGCAGGTCAGGTCTTCTCTTGCTCTGAGAACATGAAAGAAGTTCAATGGAAGCAAAGGACTGTTCTTCTCCCAGTAGGACTCCTATTCTTAACAGTTAACACAAATATATCCAACATTTTATTCAGTTTTTCATCTCATGCGGTTCCAGACAATCCATTTGTTAACCATTTTCTCTGTCGTGTGCCAACGGTATGAGTTATTGTTAATCTGAATGGTGCAATGCCAGCATGTGTTGACCCTACACAAGCTTGTCCAGCCTCATGTGGACAGATGATAATAGCATTTCAGTGTACAGCAACCAAAACGGCATGAGAACCAACGCCTAAGGATCATCCTATACACGTTATCCAGCTTCAAACTGCGTCCAGAGATATCTGCATTTTTGTTTGATTCGTAGCTATATTGTGGAATGTAGTATCAGAGAGAATTGTCATCTGTGTGTTCTGACTTCTCAGTGAGCCTAGTAGATGGTGTTGATATTGTTGAACCAAATGGAAGCGTACACAAAGTTTGTGCATACCAATGTGATGGACTCTACTCAGTGCAGGTATATATGTAATATTGTGTCGGATGGAAATTGTGTCGAACTAATAGGAGCGTTTCTTCAGAAAATTAATACAAACATGTATCTTTGATGTGCCTGATCATCGAACCCCTAATTTTTACTTTCCAAACATTATAATGCAAAGTACAGCGGGTTACACGTGGAAATACAACGGGTTACTGTCAAGTTGTATCTTTTGAGGGAGTAGTTTTTCTTTTGAGGGAAAAAAAGGTTCATAGTTTTGTTTAGGGAAAAAGATTCCATAGTTAATCAAGCTAGGTCGGTCGTAGTTGCCATCTTCTGTTTCCTATCGGGATTCTGTCTTCTTGCTGGCATCTATAAGTGCATCCATCCGATCTCTTTTTCTCTGCAACAGACGTGTTTGCGAAACCGACTGGTCTTTGGTTTCGACCCATCGACGATGGGGGGAAATACTCTGCCGCTGGAGTCCGCAGATGTTGTCCGCGAGATCTTTCTCAAGCTGGCGACCAGGGACGTCGCCGGCTGCTGCCGTGTCTGCAGGCTATGGCGCGACCTCGTCGCCGACCCCTCTTTCAGAAGCCTCCACGCCAAGACCGAGGCCAGCCACGTCTCCGCCGCCTCGGAGGCTTTGCTCGTCATGGAGACCCGCGAGGTTGGTAGGTCCGACGAGGCCAGGGTCTTGAGCGTCTCCTCGTCGAGGCCCATGCCCTACCATCGCTTCCCCATCCCCAGCAACTACAGCCTCTCCAACATCTGCAACGGCCTCCTCTGCTTCGCCGTCGACCAGTCCGATTCTCCGGTCTTCCTCCGCAACCCTGTCACCGGCGAGACAGCAACCTCTCCCATGGAGCGCCGGTTCGGCACCACCCACAATCTCTTCGCCTTGGGGTTCAGCCGCTCCACCAAGGAGCACAAGCTGTTCCGCTTCTCCTACTATCCCTGCCAGTGGAATTGCAGAAAGTACGTCGACCAGATGGTGTGCACCTTAGAAGGAGCAGGCGGCGCCGGCGGGTGGCGCGAACGTTCGTAAGTGTCCCCCGTTGCACACCTTGCCACCTCTGTTCGTTGATGGCAAGCTCTACTTCGTGACCACCGGCCGGACAAACCCTGGGCAAAGCCGGGGCGCTGACGAGTTGCTGGAGGTCGACGTGGCTACTGAGGTGCACCGCATCTTTTGCCTCCCGTTTGGGGCCGACTCGTACTTCGAGGCCTATGATCCTATGGTGAAAACGTTCGAGATGAGCGGGCGGTTGTGCCTGGCCGCCGATCTCCCCAGGGGCCAGCAGACCATTGTCCGGAAGCTCAAGTTCTGGGTCTTATCTTCGCCGCCGCTGGACAAGAAGCTCGAGGAGGAGGAGGAGAGCAAGCTGTGTTGGGTCCTGTGCTACAGCTTCGACGTTGGCGACATATTCTTTTTCCATCAGAGGAGCGCCTGGTTCGACGACCACGAGATGGCAATGTGCTTCAGCGATTCTAAGGCCGTGTTCAAGCACAACACTAGAGCACGAGCGCCGGAGCTGTCTCCCGATGCCGACTGTCCACAATGTGACCGACGACTCCAACTCCCTCCTAAGCCGTCCAACTGCCAATGGCGTATTTGCGGGGGCTATCGCCCCAGCCTCCTCTCGCCGCTCACCTTGGCACCGCCACCGTCGTCTAGGGACGGCGAGGAAGAAATACAGGAATTCGAGCATGCCATGTTACTTGCGCTGCGGTGACACGAACCAACGCTGAGCTAACTTCAAAATCCTCATTCGGCAGACGGCGGCGGCGGGGCCATGCTCTGTTGCACCGGCTTTTATCGGAACTAATCAGCGGGGCCATTTTCTGTTGCGGCGGCTTTTCTCGGAGCTAATCAGCGGCGCATTTGGATGTCCGGCCCTCCTCTGTGACGCGAGTGACGGCTGGTGTTGGTATGGTGCTCGATCTAGGGCCTTGTGGGTCGCGGTGAAGACAGTGCCGGCGTGAGGAGGCCGGTCCGTGATGCGAGTGCGACGCAGGGGCTGGGCACACTGCATCACTTCCCAAGATCACCAGCCCAAAAAGAAAGTGCCGGGAGTTCTACTAAAAATACCGGAAATTCTATTTTTAGGCAGAAGAAAATATGTTGCATTTACTCGTGTCGCTATAGTCTTTCGGCACTACTAAAACTACTCCGTACCTGAAATTTTTTTCGCGATGAAAACTACCTGAAATTTCTTCGCAGACACTTCTATAAGAAGCCTTCCATTAAAACTTGAGGCAGTTTTATGGAATGTCAGCATTTTTCTAAATTGAGGAACAAAAATAAGAGCATCTCCACTTGGCGCCATACATCGCGCCGTCCCCCATAAATGAAAATTCAAAATTTGAATATGATTAAAATAATGATTTTATGGATAGTTCGGCAATAGTTTGTACAATTTTTTTTAAAAAAAACCATAGAAATATAAAAAAACCTAAACCTAATGGTGGACATAGCCGAGGCCTAGGCGTCGGTACATCGCTACAGCGTAGTCCTCGTCGGGGCGTAGTAGCTGCTACAGGTGACGGAGAGGAGATGAGGCCGGCTCGCCCTGGTCTCCTACCGACGCGCAGTGGAAGAGGACGATCTCTCTGATTCATGTAGGACGTGGACGGCCTTGCGGAGGAGGTTGGGATGGTCGTGCGGTGGCTATGTGTTACACATTGCCGACGGCATGGGACGACCGGATCCGATGGTTCCTCGACTCATGGAGGAGAACCACCGCACCTAGATCCAGATCTACGCCAAGAACATCGGGCAATGGGAGGAGGGGGCCTCTGCATGGTGGGGTGGCTGGCTTGGTCGCCTCAAAGGGGAAGAGGAATGAGGGAGGGGAGTTCTTGTGTGGGGGTGGATGGTTATCTCTCATGGTCGAACGCGGCATCGGTGGTTGGGGCCTCACCCCGATGGGAAGAGGTATGAGGGAGGGGCGCTCGGGGGTGGGGGCTTTTCCCATTCATGGGCCATACTGCCAAATTTAGCTTTGGTGGGGTCTTAATTGTAAAACATCTAAACATTTCACTTGTGAACTTTTGCACGAATCTCCAACAAATAAATGCCACATATAGTGTGGTGGGGAGTAGAGGGTGTGTACTTGTGGGAAATCTGCGTCCCCTCGCAGGAGGTGGTCAGTGTGATGGCGATGGAAGGCGAAGTTGGGGCAGCGGCCCCGAGACAAGGCCGACATTGCAGCGGCATCCGCTATGGAAGGAGGTGTCGATTTTGTCCGTGTGGTGGAGCCCAGTGGTTGGCCACAACGTTCCTCTGCTTGACTTGCTGCTCCTTGAGCTTCGCGGTCGGATTGAACTCCGGGCAAAAGCCTTACACCGACCCTAAAATTCTATTGATTTGATACTTCCCCGACATTCAACCAAATCTTTGGGTGGCTCTCGTGATCAAGCATTGGTGGACAGGGCCGGGCCAGCAAAATCAGGGGCCCTGTGCGATATTTTAAAATGGGCCCTATTTCACCACATAAATATAATATATTAAACAATTATAACATATATATGTTGTCGATGTACATTCAAACCCAATAACTACCCTCAACACCCCTATATTCTGAAGATCGAACCAACGGTCTAACCAAAAATATCTATGTCTAATGGTTTTAATGCATTTAAACTGTTTGGATTTTAAAAACTAGGAAAATACTTTCGTAATCTCAATAGCTTATATGACACGTAAAGCTATCCCAAAAAGTACATGCATATGGTAATATGGATAAGCTTATTATAACTTTATAAGAACTACCCATTGAGAGAAATGCAATATCACTATATCAAATTACAAACTTTGTGATATGTTTATGACTTGAATTAGAAATTTGTTCCCAAAGTGGATATAGTGTGATTTATAGAAATTGGCCCCAAAAGTGGATATAGTGTGATTTATGCATCCACCATGTAAGTTTTATTCAATACTAATAAAATGGATAATTAAATATTTCTATCATAGGCATTGGCATCTATCAGAATAGCAAAAGGTTGGATAAAAGAAAAGAAAAACAAGCAGCGCCAATAAGATAGAGAAAAATCAAAGAAAAGAAAGGAGTAAAGCCTATGAGAGAAATATGGGTAATCCTATTATAAGAACTACCCCATGAGAGAAATGCAGTATCACAATATCAAATTACAAATTTTCTGATATGTTACTTGAATTAGAAATTTGTACCCAAAGTAGATATGGTGTGATTTATAAAATTTGTCTCAAAAGTGGATATAGTGTGATTTATGCGTCCACCAGGTAAATTTTATTCGATAATAATAAAATGGATAATTAAGTATTTGTATCATAGGCATTTGTATAATAAAATGGATAATTAAGTATTTGTATAATAAAATGAATACTCCTGAGAACACTAAGTTGTGTGATTTCACTAGCACCAATAATAATGATTTCATACGCACTCCTATTGCTCCACCTGCTGCTACATCAGAATTTTATGAAATTAAACCTGCTTTACTAAATCTTGTTATGAGAGAGCAATTTTCTGGTGTTAATACTGATGATGCTGCTACCCATCTTAATAATTTTGTTGAACTTTGTGAAATGCAAAAGTATAAGGATGTAGATGGGGATATTATAAAACTGAAACTGTTTCCTTTCTCCTTAAGAGGAAGAGCTAAAGATTGATTGCTATCTTTGCCTAAGAATAGTATTGATTCATGGACTAAATGTAAAGATGCTTTTATTGGAAAATATTATCCTCCTGCTAAAATTATATCTTTGAGAAGTAGCATTATGAATTTTAAGCAATTGGATAATGAACATGTTGCCCAAGCATGGGAAAGAATGAAATCTTTGGTAAAGAATTGCCCTACCCATGGACTAACTACTTGGATGATCATCTAAACCTTTTATGCAGGATTAAATTTTCTTCAAGGAACCTATTGGATTCAGCTGCTGGAGGTACTTTTATGTCCATCACTTTGGGTGCTGCAACAAAGCTTCTTGATGATATGATGATCAACTACTCTGAATGGCACACTGAAAGGACTCCTCAAGGTAAGAAGGTAAATTCTGCTGAAGAAACCTCCTCCTTGAGTGATAAGATTGATGTTATTATGACTATGCTTGTTAATGGTAGATCTCATGTTGATCCTAATAATGTTCCTTTAGCTTCATTGGTTGCTCAAGAAGAGCATGTTGATGTGAACTCCATTAAAAATAGTAATTTCAACAACAATGCTTGTAGGAATAATTTTGGTAACAACAACTATATGCCATATCCTTCTAATAGTGGTAATTCTTATGGTAATTCTTATGGTAGATCTGTTTTGCCTAGTGAGGAAAAGATGCTAGAAATTGAAAGAGCTACTAAGAGCTTTATGCAATCACAATATGAGAAAAATCAATTGTTTACTAAAACTATGAATGAACGATCTGCCTTGTTGAAAAATATAGGGAATCAACTTGAAAATTTGAATATGGAAATTTCTGGTTTGCAAACTAAGCTTTCAAATGCTGAAAACTGAATCTCATACATGTCTGAGTCACAAACTTCTTTAATTAATAAAATGGTTGCTAAACCTGAGGATAATGATAACAAAATTCTTACTACAGCAAACGCTATCCAAGTTCGAATTAATGACAATATTAGAATGATGGCTGAATTGCATGCTAGGTGGGAAAGAGAAGAAAAACTTGCTAAAGAGAATAATGTAGCTAAAGTTTGGACTATTAACACCACTAGTAATGTTGATGCTTCACATGTTGCTAAACCTCCTACTATCAATGGTAAAATAATTGGTGTTGGCAATGTTTCTACTTCTAATACAAAGCATGCAAAATTGCTCGAAGCTATCTGAAAGCTGTTTGTGATAAAAGTGCTGAAATTTTTCAGAGTATTGGGGACAATGATCCCATTGCTTTAGATCATAATGGTTTTGATTTTTATAATTGTCATATTTCTGAAGTTATTAAGTTCTTGCAAAAACTTGCTAGAAGTCCTAATGCTAGTGCTATAAACTTGGCCTTTACAAAACATATTACAAATGCTCTCATTAAAGCTAGAGAAGAGGAATTAAAACTTGAAGCTTCTATCCCTAGGAAGTTGGAAGATGGTTGGGAGCCCATCATTAAAATGAAGGTCAATGATTTTGATTGTAATGCTTTATGTGATCTTGGTGCAAGCATTTCTGTTATGCCTAAGAAACTTTATGATATGCTTGACTTGCCACATTTGAAATATTGTTATTTGGATGTTAATCTTGCTGATTATTCTATAAAGAAACCTTTGGGGAGGATTGACAATGTTCACATTACGGTTAACAATAACCTTGTCCCCGTTGATTTTGTTGTCTTGGATATTGAATGCAATGCATCCTGTTCTATTATTTTGGGAAGACCCTTTCTTCGAACCGTTGGTGCTATTATTGATATGAAAGAAGGAAATATTAAATATCAATTCCCTCTTAAGAAAGATATGGAACACTTCCCTAGAAAGATAATGAAGTTGCCTTTTGATTCTATTATTAGAACAAATTATGATGTTGATGCTTCTTCTGTTGATGTTACTTGATTTACAATTTCTGCGCCTAGCTGAAAGGCGTTAAAGAAAAGCGCTTATGGGAGACAACCCATTATTTTATTTCTGCAATTTTTATTTTATATTTGAGTCAAGGTGCTTGTTACTACTGTAGCAATACCTTTGTATCTTTACTTTATTGCATTGTTGTGCCAAGTAAAGTCTTTGATAGAGAGTTGATACTAGATTTGGATTTCTGCGCAGAAACAGATTTTTAGCTGTCACGAATTTGAGCTGTTCTCTCTGTAGGAGAATCTAAAAATTCTGAAAAAATTCATGAGTAATCCTCAGATATGTACGCAACTTTCAATCAATTTGAGCTTATTCATCTGAGCATGTTAAGTGCCTCGAAAGAATTCATCTTTACGGACTGTTCTGTTTTGACAGATTCTGCCTTTTATTTCACATTGCCTCTTTTACTGTGTTCGAGTGGATTTCTTTGCTCCATTAAATTTCAGTAGCCTTGGGTAATGTCCAGAAGTGTTGGGAATGATTGTGTCCTCGCTGAACATGTGAATTTTTTATTATGCACTAACCCTCTAATGAGATTGTTTTGAGTTTGGTGTGAAGGAAGTTTTCAAGGATCAAGAGAGGAGGATGATATAATATAATCAAGAAGAGTGAAAAGTATAAGCTTGAGGATGCCCCCGTGGTTCATCCCTGCATATTTCAAGAAGACTCAAGCATCTAAGCTTGGGGATGCCCAAGGCATCCCCTTCTTCATCAACAACTTATCAGATCACCTCTAGTGAAACTATATTTTTATTCCGTAACATCTTATGTGCTTTATTTGGAACGTCTGTGTGCTTTTATTTTTGTTTGTGTTTGAATAAAATCGGATCCTAGCAATGCTTGTGTGGGAGAAAGACACGCTCTGCTTTTTCATATTGAACACTGGTGTTCTTAGTTTTACTTTTAATGTTCATGGCGAAAGTTGAAAGCCGCTTCATTTATTGCTATTTGGTTGGAAACAGAAAATGCTTCATGTGGTAATTGGTATATTGTCTTGAATAATTTGATACTTGGCAATTGTTTTGAGCTCTCAAGTAGATCATGTTTAAGCTCTTGCATCATGTGGTTTAAACCTATTAGAGGAGAACTACCGTAGAGCTTGTTGAAATTTGGTTTGCATGATTGGTCTCTCTAAAGTCTAGATATTTTCTGGTAAAAGTGTTTGAGCAACAAGGAAGACAGTGTAGATTCTTATAATGCTTGCAATATGTTCTTATGTAAGTTTTGCTTGTATCGGTTCATACTTGTGTTTGCTTCAAACAACCTTGCTAGCCAAAGCCTTGTACTGAGAGGGAATGCTTCTCGTGCATCCAAAACCTTGAGCCAAAACTTATGCCATTTGTGTCCACCATAACTACCTACTATGTGGTATTTTTCTGCCATTCCAAGTAAATTGCTTGCATGCTACCTTTAAATCCTTTCAAAAAATTTCATTCATTGTTTTTGCAATACATAGCTCATGGGAAAGTAGCATAAAAACTATTGTGGTAAGGAAATATGTCGCTTGTGTATCTTAGTTCTTATAAGTTGCTTGTTGAGCGGTAACCATGTTATCTGGTGACGCCATCAACCTGTCACACCTTTGTTGAATATCATGTGAGTTTCTATGCATGTTCGTCTTGTCTGAAGTAAGGGAGATTTTCCATGATTTGAAATGGTTTGAGTATGCATATTGTTAGAGAAGAACATTGGGCCGCCAACAAAAGCCATGTGTCATGGTGGAAGTTTCAGCTTGGACATTAATCCTCAAATCTCTTATGAGAATATTATCTGTTGTTGAATGCTTAAAGCATAAAAGAGGAGTCCATTATCTGTTTTCTATGTTGTCCCGGTATGGATGTCCTCAAGTTGAGATCTATCAAAATTGAGAAATCAAATGCGATCTATCTCCTTGGACCTTTGTACAGGTGGCATAGAGGTACCCCTTTGTGACACTTGGTTGAAACATATGTAATGCAATGATAATCCATGGAAATTCGAGCTAATTAGGACAAGGAGCGGGCACTATTAGTATTCGATGCATGAGGCTTGCAACTTATAGGAAGTTTTATACATAACCCATATGAATTATTACTACCGTTGACAAAATTGTTTCCATGTTTTCAAAATAAAAAGCTCTAGCACATGAGTAATCCCTGCTTCCCTCTGCGAAGGGCCTTTCTTTTACTTTATGTTGAGTTAGTTTACCTACTTCTTTCTATCTTAGAAGCAAACACTTGTGTCAACTGTGTGCATTGATTCTTACATACTTGCTTATTTGCACTCATCATATTACTTTGTGTTGACAATTATCCATGAGATATACATGTTGAAAGTTGAAAGCAAGCTGCTGAAACTTAAATCTTCCTTTGTGTTGCTTCAAAACCTTCTATTAAGAATCTATTGCTTTATGAGTTAACTCTTATGCAAGGCTTTTTGATGCTTGTCTTGAAAGTACTATTCATGAAAAGTCTTTGCTATATGATTCAGTTGTTTAGTCATTATCTTTTTGTTAGTAAACTATAGACCATTGCTTTGAATGACTTCATTCATCTCATATGCTTTACAATAGTATTGATCAAGATTATGATGGTAGCATGTCACTTCAGAAATTATCCTTTTTATCGTTTACCTACTCGAGGGCGAGTAGGAACTAAGCTTGGGGATGCTTGATACGCCTCAAACGTATCTATAATTTCTCATGTTCCATGCTAGTTTTATGACAATACTCACATGTTATATATACACTTTATATCATTTTTATGCATTTTCCGGTACTAACCTATTAACAAGATGCCGAAGCGCCAGTTCCTGTTTTCTGCTGTTTTTGGTTTCAGAAATCCTACACAGGAAATATTCTCGGAATTGGACGAAACAAAAGCCCACGGCCCTATTTTCCACGGAGGATTCCAGAACACCGAAGAAGAGTCGGAGGCGGCCAGCAGGGGGCCCACCCCACAGGGCGGCGCGGCCAGGCCCCCAGGCGCCGGCCTATGGGGAGGCCACCCCCTGGCTCCCCGGCGCTGCCTCTTCGCCTATATAATCCTTCGTATCGGAAAACCCTAGTACCGAGAGCCACGATACGAGAAAAGTTACTGAGACGCCGCCGCCGTCAACCCCATCTCGGGGGGTTCTGAAGATCACCTCCGGCACCCTGCCGGAGAGGGGAATCATCACCGGAGGGCTCTACATCACCATGCCCGCCTCCGGACTGATGCGTGAGTTGTTCATCCTTGGACTATGGGTCCATAGCAGTAGCTAGATGGTTGTCTTCTCCTATTGTGCCATCATGTTTAGATCTTGTGAGCTGCCTATCATGATCAAGATCATCTATTTGTAATGTTACATGTTGTGTTTGTTGGGATCCGATAAATATGGAATACTATGTCAAGTTGATTATCGATCTATCATATATGTGTTGTTTATGATCTTGCATGCTCTCCGTTGCTAGTAGAGGCTCTGGCCAAGTTGATACTTGTAACTCCAAGAGGGGGTATTTATGCTCGATAGTGGGTTCATGCCTCCATTGAATCTGGGACATTGATAGAAAGTTCTAAGGTTGTGGATGTGTGCTGGCGTGCAGTTGACGTGGGAGTTAGAAATCTCTGTGGTGTAACTTTTCTTCAGGTCCCCGGCAACGGCGCCAGAAATTTGCTTGATGCGTGTAGTTGACACGTCCGTTGGGAACCCCAAGAGGAAGGTGTGATGCGCACGAGTAGCAAGTTTCCCTCGATAAGAAACCAAGGTTTAATCGAACCAGTAGGAGTCAAGAAGCACGTTGAAGGTTGATGGCGGCGGAGTGTAATGCGGCGCAACACCAGGGATTCCGGCGCCAACGTGGAACCTGCACAACACAATCACAGTACTTTGCCCCAATGTAACAGTGAGGTTGTCAATCTCACCGGCTTGCTGTAAACAAAGGATTAGATGTATAGTGTGGATGATGATGATGATTGTTTGCGAAGAACAGTAAAGAACAATTGCAGCAGATTGTATTTCAGATGTAAAGAATAGGACCGGGGTCCACAGTTCACTAGTGGTGTCTCTCCCATAAGATAGCAGATGTTGGGTGAACAAATTACAGTTGGGCAATTGACAAATAAAGAAGGCATAACAATGCACATACATATATCATGGTGAGTACTATGAGATTTAATCAGGGCATTACGACAAAGTACATAGACCGCTATCCAGCATGCATCTATGCCTAAAAAGTCCACCTTCTGGTTATCATCCGAACCCCCTCCAGTATTAAGTTGTAAACAACAGACAATTGCATTAAGTATGGTGCGTAATGTAATCAATACAAGTATCCTTAGACAAGCATCGATGTTTTATCCCTAGTAGCAACAGCACATCCACAACCTTAGAACTTTCTGTCACTGTCCCAGATTTAATGGAGGCATGAACCCACTATCGAGCATAAATACTCCCTCTTGGAGTCACAAGTATCAACTTGGCCGAGCCTCTACTAGCAACGGAGAGCATGCAAGAACATAAATAACATATATGATAGATTGATAATCAACTTGACATAGTATTCAATATTCATCGGATCCCAACAAACACAACATGAAGGATTACAAATAGATGATCTTGATCATGATAGGCAGCTCACAAGATCTAACATGATAGCACAATGAGGAGAAGACAACCATCTAGCTACTGCTATGGACCCATAGTCCGAGGGGTGAACTACTCACACATCGATCCGGAGGCGATCATGGCGATGAAGAGACCTCCGGAGATGATTCCCCTCTCCGGCAGGGTGCCGGAGGCGATCTCTCGAATCCCCCGAGATGGGATTGGCGGCGGCGGCGTCTCTGGAAGGTTTTCCGTATCGTGGCTCTCGGTACTGGGGTTATTATCGACGAAGGCTTAAGTAGGCGGAAGGGTAGGTCAGGGGGCGCGACGAGGGCCCCACACAATAGGCCGGCGCAGCCAAGGCCCAGGCCGCGCCGCCCTAGTGTGTGGCCGCCTCGTGGCCCCACTTCGTATCCTCTTCGGTCTTCTGGAAGCTTCGTGGAAAAATAGGACCCTTGGCGTTGATTTCGTCCAATTCCGAGAATATTTCTTTACTAGGATTTCTGAAACCAAAAAACAGCAGAAAATAGCAACTGGCTCTTCGGCATCTCGTCAATAGGTTAGTGCCGGAAAATGCATAATAATGACATATAATGTGTATAAAACATGTGAGTATCATCATAAAAGTAGCATGGAACATAAGAAATTATAGATACGTTTGGGACGTATCAAGCATCCCCAAGCTTAGTTCCTACTCGCCCTCGAGTAGGTAAATCATAACAAAGATAATTTCTGAAGTGACATGCTATCATAATCTTGATCAATACTATTGTAAAGCATATGAGATGAATGCAGCGATTCGAAGCAATGATGAAGATAATGAGTAAACTAATGAATCATATAGCAAAGACTTTTCATGAATAATACTTTCAAGACAAGCATCAATAAGACTTGCATAAGAGTTACTCATAAAGCAATAAATTCAAAGTAGAGGCATTGAAGCAACACAAAGGAAGATGTAAGTTTCAGCGATTGCTTTCAACTTCAACATATTTATCTCATGGATAATTGTCAACACAAAGTAATATAACAAGTGCAATAAGTAAACATGTAAGAATCAATGCACACAGTTGACACAAGTGTTTGCTTTTGGGATAGAAAGAATAGGTAAACTGACTCAACAATAAAGTAAAAGAATGGCCCTTCGCAGAGGGAAGCATGGATTACTATATTTGTGCTAGAGCTTTTCATTTTGAAAACAAGAAACAATTTTGTCAACGGTAGTAATAAAGCATATGTGTTATGTATAAGATATCTTATAAGTTGCAAGTCTCATGCATAGTATACTAATAGTGCTCGCACCTTGTCCTAATTAGCTTGGATTAACACGGATTATCATTGCATAGCATATGTTTCAACCAAGTTTCACAAAGGGGTACCTCTATGCCGCCTGTACAAAGGTCTAAGGAGAAAGCTCGCATTGGATTTCTCGCTTTTGATTATTCTCAACTTAGACATCCATACCGGGACAACATAGACAACAGATAATGGACTCCTCTTTAATGCATAAGCATTCAACAACAATTAATTTTCTCATAAGAGATTGAGGATTAGTTGTCCAAACTGAAACTTCCACCATGAATCATGGCTTTAGTTAGCGGCCCAATGTTCTTCTCTAACATTATGCATACTCAAACCATTTGATCATGAAAATCTCCCTTACTTCAGACAAGACGAACATGCATAGCAACTCACATGATATTCAACAAAGGTAAAAGTTGATGGCGTCCCCAGAAACATGGTTACCGCTCAACAAGCAACTTATTAAGAAATAAGACACATAAGTACATATTCTTCACCACAATAGTTTTTAAGGCTATTTTGTCCCATGAGCTATATATTGTAAAGACAAAGAATAGAAATTTAAAGGTAGCACTCAAGTAATGTACTTTGGAATGGCGGAGAAATACCATGTAGTAGGTAGGTATGGTGGACACAAATGGCATAGTGGTTGGCTCAAGGATTTGGATGCATGAGAAGAATTCCTCTCAATACAAGGCTAGGCTAGCAAGGTTGTTTGAAGCAAACTCAAGTATAAAATGGTGCAGCAAAGCTCACATATGAACATATTGTAACTATTATAAGACATTACATTGTCTCCTTGTTGTTCAAACACCTCAACCAGAAAATATCTAGACTCTAGAGATCAATCATGCAAACCAAATTTTAACAAGCTCTATGTAGTTATTCATTAATGAGTACAAGGTACATGATGCAAGAGCTTAAACATGATCTAAATGAGCACAACAATTGCCAAGTATCACATTATTCAAGACATTAAACCATTTACCACATGCGGCATTTTCCGTTTCCAACCATATAACAATGAATGAAGTAGTTCAAATTTCGCAATGAACATTAAAGATGAAGCTAAGAACATATGTGTTCATACGAAATAGCGGAGCGTGTCTCTCTCCCACACAAAGAATGCTAGGATCCGATCTTATTCAAACAAAAAAAAAGCAAACAGACGCTCCAAGTAAAGCACATAAGATGTGACGGAATAAAAATATAGTTTCACTAGAGGAACCTGATAAGTTGTCGATGAAGAACGGATGCCTTGGGTATCCCCAAGCTTAGACGCTTGAGTCTTCTTAAAATATGCAGGGATGAACCACGGGGGCATCCCCAAGCTTTGACTTTTCACTCTCCTTGATCATATTGTATCATCCTCCTCTCTTGACCCTTGAAAACTTCCTCCACACCAAACTCGAAACAACTCATTAGAGGGTTAGTGCATAATCAAAAATTCACATGTTCAGAGGTGACATAATCATTCTTAACACTTATAGAAATTGCACAAAGCTACTGAACATTAATGGAACAAAGAAATTCATCCAACATAGCAAAAGAGGCAATGCGAAATAAAAGGCAGAATCTGTCAAAACAGAACAGTCCGTAAAGACGGATTTTATTGAGGCACCAGACTTGCTCAAATGAAAATTCCCAAATTGAATGAAAGTTGCGTACATATCCGAGGATCACGCACGTAAATTGGCATATTTTTCCGAGCTACCTACAGAGAGGCAGGTCGAAATTCGTGACAAGCAAGAAATCTGTTTACTGCGCGAGTAATCCAAATCTAGTATTGACTTTACTATCAAAGACTTTACTTGGCACAACAATGCAATAAAATAAAGATAAAAAGAGGTTGCTACAGTAGTAAACAACTTCCAAGACTCAAATATAAAACAAAGTGCGAAGTAAAATAATGGGTTGTCTCCCATAAGCGCTTTTCTTTAACGCCTTTCGCCTAGGCGCGGAAAGTGTGTATCAAGTATTATCAAGAGATGAAG
>NC_061510.1:4063219-4074946 GCF_022539505.1 Lolium rigidum | reverse complement strand
TGGTATTTTGAAACGGCCTAAAAGTGGTATAATTTTGTTATAAACATGAGGCATACATTTTTGCAGATTTCGGCGATTGCATTATTTGTCACCCCTATAACAATTATCAACTATCTTTAGCTGTCCTTTTCTTTTAGGGAATATAGTTTGGGATATAGTATTGGTATTTTGAAACGGCCTAAAAGTGGTATAATTTTGTTATAAACATGAGGCATACATTTTTGCGGATTTCGGCGATTGCATTATTTGTCACCCCTCTAACAATTATCAACTATCTTTAGCTGTCCTTTTCTTTTAGGGAATATAGTTTGGTAATTTCGGTGAATGCACACACTAACTTTGAAAACAACTACAAGTACATGTAACTGAATAATGGATTTGTAACTATGTATCCCTTGTAACAACTTCTAGCGCCTGGTGAGCAATGATAAGAATCCGATCGTAATTATACAACAAAAAAAACAACCAGCCATCAGATTAGCTTGCTTCTTCAACTCGATCAGCTGCATTAAGCTGCTTGTTCATTTTCTTCAGTTCTCCCTTCACTTCCACCAGTTCTGCATTGGGAGCATTAGGCATAATCGGAAGGTCCCTAATCGGAACGGCTCCTCTCTCCGCCGCATTCTCTACGAGCAAGTCCCCCTCCCAAATTGCGCCCCCCAATAGCGCCAATTGATTCCTGCAACTGAAGCCTCTGAACGTACACATCGATCCACTCGAAATGCCTGCATTTCTTCAAGATCTGAAAACAACAACGTGAACCCTAAATCCCAAATTCGAGGGAATAACAAGAAAATCGAGAGAAAACAGAGAAATTGGAGCGAGATCTAACCTTATCCCCCTCTCTATATGGC
The DNA here is from genome assembly GCF_022539505.1 of Lolium rigidum. Taxonomy (NCBI): domain Eukaryota; kingdom Viridiplantae; phylum Streptophyta; class Magnoliopsida; order Poales; family Poaceae; genus Lolium; species Lolium rigidum. Next base: position 4,074,092 of record NC_061510.1, on the reverse strand, counting down.
AAGCTCTCGCATGCAACGAACTCACGTCCACGGTTGCCGTTCTCGTCCGTCTTACGGATCGACCGCTTCGGAGGCTCTCGGCGTGGGCGGTCGGGGCATCTTGTCAAAGGCACGGGTCCATACTGCGGCCATGAAGAACGGAAGGTCGAAGAGAAACTAGACATCACCCGCGTGCCGGAGAAGGGCTGCCGCTGGCGGAGAAGAAAAACAATGGGGCGCGAAGAAAGAAAGGGGAAGCAATGGCACGGGCACGGGCGCGGGGCTAGCTCGGGCTCCCATTTTGCAACGGTCACCTGGGTAAGCTGTGGGTCCGGCGCGCTCACGTGGACAAGTTGTGGGTCCCACGATGATGCTGGATAAGTGGAGACGTGTCCATCGCGGGGCACCAACAGCGGCCCCACTTGCCAGCACCAACCAACGTCAACTAAACGGGATTCCTTCCGTCCGAGCTCTTTCTGCGGGTTATAGACAATAAGTTGGGGAAAACTGAGGAAAAACTAAGGAGCTGGGGAAAACTGAGTACAACTAAGGACCCAAGGGCACGAAAATAGAAATCCCTTTTTTCTAGGGCACGTGAAACAAACCTTAACCCTAACTTACAACTCATGTTTTATACAGGGACGGAGGGAAGGGGGGACGAGCGGGGGCGAGACCCCCCCCCCCCCCCCCCCCCAACGAATCGCTCGTGCCTTGAAAACGAGTAGCGAGATCGCTAATTTTCCGTTGATTCAGTCTACTTCGCCCCCCCTATCCTGTTAATTCTCGTCAAACGGGCCCCAATCCTGCCTAAGCCCATGTCGTGAAACAACAATTAAGGCCGAGCGATTATTAGAGCTAAGAGCCCATTTAGTGCTAGACAGGAAAAAGGAAAACCTGAGCAGCGCTAGGTGCAAGCAGCCCAGCACGCACGAGGCACGACCAGGCGATCGTTTCATTACGGGCTTGAACGCGCTGATGCCTCGCATCCCGCCGGCCGCCACCGAGTGAGGAGTCACCGAGCCAGACGCCGGCGGCTGCACAGCATGAGCGACGATGGGGGGAAATCAGCGAAGGAAGAAAGGTTATCTACTCCCGTATGTATTCTCCTGGATTTGTTTGACCACCTCCAGATCTCCTGGATTTGATGATCACTTTATTTTTGAGCTTATCCCTGTACACTAGATTAATTAGGGATTTTGTATTGTTCGCTTGTGTAGACATGAAGAGCAAAAGAGTCTGAATTCAGATTTTTTTTCAAGCCAATTGGTTCAAGCTTGATACATCCAACCATTAGGAGATCAAAAATTGCAAATCACTTGCTGATTTGACAAAGGGAATAATTAAGACGGGTAAGTCATCTGATTATCTAATGGTTGAGAGGTTTTTACGGTTAGTGATCACTCTTTCGGTGTCAACTGTGACAACAGAAAAATTTAGCGTTGGCGGAATTATTGAGACATTTGATCTTCGCGCTCGTAAAGCTGAGAACTAATAGATATGTAACTTCACTCATATTTCAGAAAAAACATGCATATTTTGATTATCTAGACCTATTAAATTTTACTGTGTTGTGAGATCAAAAAAAGCTACGATTTTGGTGCTTATAATTTTCGCCCCCCTATCTTCCATTCCTGGCTCCGTCCCTGGTTTTATATATAATACATGGAACCCTTGGCTCAGTCCCTAGTCTCCACTTTTTTGGCCGCACTCTCTATTTCCCTCTCAATCCGGTTCTAGCTCGACAAGAAACTCTAGATCTCACTAACTTCCATCTCTTGCTAGTTGTGAATAGCCGTTCTCCACACTTCTCCCTCTGAACGTGAAAGAGATGGTGCGTAAGTTGAATACTTGCAGGCTATCAACGGTGGGTCATGTAGCCCCCCTCCCCCCCACCCACACACACGTGGGTCGTGGGGCAGTTGCTGAAGCCACGCGAGAGTCCTCCATTGTCGTTCCCGAGCTACATGCATGTTCTTCATCTCATCAACATACCGTGTTTATCTTGGTTCTTTCTTTATTTAATATGATGTCTTTTTTCAGATCTGGACCGAGGTTGTCAGCTCAAGGCTCCTGGACATTATGCTACACTACTAGGAAACACCATATATGAGGAAAAACAGTGGCGGCGTACTTTGAAAAGTCCATGTCACCGGTATTTGGCCAAAATACCAGAGGTGCACAAATTTCTGTAACGCCGCTACTATTTTACTATATACAGCATGGTAGAATATTATTGCGCCACCTGAAATGCGGCAGCCACCAGGCTGACCGACCGAAGAATATCAGCGCCGTAGAAAACTGGTCTACGGCACTACTAGTTACACTACCAACATCGTGGCAATATTTCGTTAGGCTGGCAGAATATTGGACGGCCACAATATCTAGATCTAGAATAGCGGCAAGGTTGCGTTTTCTCGTACGCCACTAGTATACGGTCTATCAGTACTGCCACGCCAAATGTGTCACATATCAGTTTTCAGCGAAGTGGACACCGCTTTCCCCTTCTCTTTTCTTCACTTTCACTTTCATTCTCACTTTCCCCTCAATTTCTTTCTCCTCTTAGTTGTATTGTTGTTTCTCCATTCTCTCTCTCCTCCCTCCCCACGCTCTCCCCATAGATAGATCTAGCACATTAATTAAGGCTAACTTATGGAGCCTCCACTATCTCACTCTCTCCTCCACTCTCTCTCCTAACTTGCCCACACTTACATTAATTATGCTTTTAAGCATTCACTAGCTCTCCTTCACTCCTCTCCCTCTTTACTTGCTCGATCGACGTGCCAACGAATCTAGTTGTCTCTAGGTGAGTCCTCTAAACCCGCACCACCGGTCGGATACGTCACCGGCGACCTTGGGTGGCTGCTCGTGAACCATTTCGTGGTTTGTGTTTCATTTTACAGGGGTGAGTGCCAATGTTATGGAAAAATGTTGACCAATTTTCCTTTGGTCAAATTTCAGCACTTAATATCTTCTATTTTTAGCAAAGGTCATGCCAAAAATTTCTATGAATTTTAATAATTCTGTAGTTCTTGTTCATATATTTTTTTAGGCACCGTTTTAATGTATGAATCCATGGATCGAAGTCTAGAAGGGTTCTTTGCTTTCCTGTTCGCCCATATGATTCGAACAAAGGCCTCAGAGATATTAAGTATGTGTCGTAAATTCAAGAACGAGGTTCTATTGAACCCCTTGAATGGAGCTGTGTTGTCGCACTTGCTACTATACTGTTCCATGGAGGATTACACTCAGTGGATATTTCACGGTGAGGAGGATGTTGCAGACGTCGAAGAGGCGCCCGAAGAAGGCACTAGAAGAAAAAGGACCTTCAGTTTTGGTTGGTAAGAGCCTTTAGTCCTGATTGGATTGGGCCCTCCCTTTAGTCTCGGTTGTGTTGCAAACTAGGATTAAAGGGATCTCCACGTGGATGGGCTCGAGCGCTCGGGCTGGAGGACCTTTATTCCCGTTTTGTAACACCAACTGGGACTAAAGGCCTCCACGGTTTTTTTTACATTCTAATTTTTTCTATTTTTTTAGAATTTCTAGTATTTGAGTTATTTAACCAATTTAGTCTCTAACTACACTTATCTATAGTAAAATTACTTACTTGTGGTCAAACTTTCCAGTCGGTCACTCATCCTCAAATAGTCCTGGTTGGTTGCAAACCGGGACTAAAGGGGTCTCGACATGGCTGGGCTCGAGCGCTCGGGCTAGAGGACCTTTAGTCCCGTTGTGTAACACCAACCGGGATAAAGACCTCCATCAGGATTTTTTCCATTTTATTTTTTCTAATTTTTCCCATTCTAATTTTTTTCTATTTTTTCAGAATTTCTAATATTTTTGTTATTTAACCAGTTTAGTCTCTAACTACACTAATCTATTGTCAAATTACTTACTCGTGGTCAAACTTCCTAGCTGGTCATCCATCCTCAAACTGCTCCAAGCACTAGCACGCATAACTTCTGAGTTCATTCCGTCCCGCTTCCAAGTACTTTGCGCGCATGATGTTATTGATATTAATATCATATCAATCTTATTAACCTTTTGGTCACGATGACACACTTCTTTATTGTTTGAATATCAAATAATTATTTTAATAAATAAAAATAATGATGTAATAATAATCTTGAATAAATATATAAAAATAATTTTTTTATTTTTTATTTTTTTTACAAAACATAAAACCCTGAAAATTTTCATATTTCAGTTTGAGAATCTAAAAATTAAATAACCGGGTAAACCCAAGTGAATTTGGATGTAACTTTTTGTGTAGATACATTTTCATATATTCAACGCATCTTTTCGAGTTCGTATGCAAATATATTCCCATTTTACCAAAAAATACAGTTTTTTTGCAAAAACAAAGTCTAAATTCGTGTTTATTATTTTTCATAATAACTAGATCACCTAACCTACCTACACCAAAAAGGATTTTTAATTCTGAATTTTCTATCATTTTATTTTGTATTTTACAAAGCTAAAAAGCGATCCAGGTGAGTTCAGAGCAAAAAAAACCTAGAAACCTTTAGTCCCGGTTGGTGTTACAAATCGGGATTAAAAGGTGTTCGCACCAGAGGTAGCCTTTCGTAACCCCTTTAATCCCGGTTGGTGTCTCGAACTAGGACTAAAGGTCCCATTTGAACCAGGACTAAAGTCGTGCGGGCGTCCTAGTTGTTTGAACATTAGTCCCGGATCCAAACACGACTGGAACTAATGCTCCAGATAGCTTCAAACGAAAGGCTCTTTTTCTACCGTTGAGGGGGAAACAACAACAATGAAGCAGAGCCGGAGCATGGATGTAACAAAGAGGCACCCAAACATGATCAAGGGGATAGACATTGCAGTGCAAGGTCGGAAAATTGCGTCTGTCTCGCGTCGCGACCCCTCTTGAGGGTGTCGTCTTGAATATTGAGTTACTCTCGGTGCTTTCCCGGGGTTGGACTTTCACGGCATCATGGCTAAGGTGGAGAAGTGTTTGTTCTATCGATTTGACGGCAACGAGACTCAGCGGTGTAGTGCAGCAATGTCTCGGTGGCGGGCGTGTGATGATGGAATTGTGTAGGGTGGTGGCGCTGTTTGGCACAATGGAGGCATCGACGGTATGCCTGCCAAAGTTAATGTGCAATGGTGCATGCTGATGGTTGCTAGACCGGTTTGTGCTCCTGGCTCACTGTTGGGCGGCTTGGTGAAACCTCGGATTTTTAGACAATGTGTGTAGGTGTCCCCACTGTTCTGGCATGGCCAACTCTTCATCAAGCTTGTAGGTGTTGCGACTGTCGCTAGTGAGATAGATTTGGGTTGATCTTTTTATATTGTTTGTTAGGTTGTGATGAATAATTTCAGTAAAAAATTGCGTGTATAATTCTAATGCAGATGGTACAACCGACCCAGACGAATGGAACCTGGGTGCACGCGCACCCATTTACGAAAAGTTCAAAAAAATACTATTTAAAAGTTTCAAAAAATGTGAAGTAAAATTTTGCATGTACATATTATGTTGATACTTACTCGTGTGAGTTTTCATGAAAAAATACCATTGTGTGTAGCCTTCATAAAAATGACAAAATGTCCAAATGAGCAACATCCATTTTTGAAAGAAAAAAGCTGGGGAATGGGGCTACCTTGCGAGCCGAAGAGAATGAGAAACTTCGACGCCGAGAAAGGGAGGATGCCTAGGGAGTGGGGCTTGAGGTGGTGCATGTTGTTCACCTTTTCACCTGTGTAGTGTGGAAACCCAGCGAAGACTAGCACTAGTGGAGAAGAGGCCTTTTGTCCCAAGCCCCTGGGAGCAAATGTCCCCGTTTTGAACCAAACCGGGACCAATGCCCCCCATTGATCCCGGTTCATCATGAAAACCCTTTAGTCCCGGTTAGTTTGGACCCTTTAGTCCCGGTTGGTAATACAATCCGGGACTAAAGGGTGGCCTATAGGGCAAAATCCTTTAGTCCCGTTTCGTATTACCAACCGGGACTAAAGGGTTTTTGGGTTTTTTTGCCTCCCCATGCACCTCCACCCCCCGCCCGGGATCGCCTTTTTAACACTGTATAAAATGATAAAAAAATTAAAAAATAAAACCTTTTCAGATTCTTGTATGTTATGCAACCTACTATTAGGGAAACCTACTATTAGGGAAAATTAACAAATTTGAATTTCACTTTTTCTGCAAAAAAGGTTTGAAAAATGGTAAAACCGCATTAACTTTTGCATACGGTATCGAAAAAAAACATATCATATATCAAAATTATCGTGGGAAAAAGTTACATTCGAATTCACCCGGGTTTACCGGTTAGCCAATTTTTAGATTCTCAAAATTCCAAATGAAAATACGAAAGGAGGAAGATTTTAGTTTTTGCCAGAAATTCAGAATTTTATATTTTTAAAAATTTTAAAATAATAATTACATCATGCATAAAGATTACTATTACTTAACCATAAAGTTAGCCAATTTTTAGATTTTCAAATTTTCAAGTTTGGCAAAAAAATATTAAAAAATAATAAATTAAAAAAACAATTATAATACAAATTAAAAATTATATTTTAAAAAAATTAAAATTATAATACCATTACCACAACATGTTATTACGTCATTAGTTTTGTTTATTGAAATAATTATTTGGAATTCGAATAATAAATAAGTGTGACATCGACCAACATGTTAATAGGATTGATATGATACTAGTACCACAACATGTGCGCGAAGCTCTTGAAAGTGGGACGGGAAAGGAACATGGAAGTTAAGCGTGCTAGTGCTGGAGTAGTGGGAGGATGGGTGACCAAGCGGAAAGTTGGACCACAGGTAAGTAATTTGACTAGAGATTAAGTGTAGTTAGAGACTAAACTAGTTAAATAACTGAAATACTAGAAATTCTGAAAAATAGGAAAAAAGAGCAAAAAATAATTGGGCATAACCAAATGGATTAAATAACGAAATTACCTTTAGTCCCGGTTTGTGTTACAAACCGGGACTAAAGGTCATTTCCTCGACGCGCGCCAGCAGCCCACGTGGCGGGACCTTTAGTCCCGGTTTGTTTTACAATCGGAACTAAAGGGGAGGGCATTTAGTCCCGGATGATTGGTCCCGGTTCCAAAACCGGGACTAAAGGCCCTTACCAACCGGGATTACAGACCCCTTTTCTACTAGTGTAGAGTTCTCAGGCAAATGGCGGGCGAAGACCAGGTGATCGCATGGTTCTTCAACCAGAAGGTCATTGAGGCGATAAGGTGTAGTATTGCAAATAGTTTTGCCAGCTGATTAGGGTGAAAGTGGTAGCCATGATTACGGGGAACTGAGAAAAAGTTACAAGTCTATGTGGACCGAAGAGTACCCCCCTCGCGTCATCTCATCCAGGCGACCGAGGGGGCAAAAACCATAAACCCTGTCGATGCAGCCTCACGAACCCTTCCTCCCTCTCCTTGACGTCCCCTCAAGCTGCTGTCGGGGATCTGCTCGCGGGGGGAGGGGAGTTCTGCTCGTCGCGCCCAGGTAAGGGACCAAGGAAGCCAGGGCGGCAGCCCTAGATCGCGGTGATAGCATCGACCTTATGGCGGGTGGCGGGCATTGGTGTTGGTGACCGTCGCCCCTAATCGTGTGGGCGTTGAGGGTGCAGTGGGCTTGGTGTGGAGGCCGCCCCGTTGGGCCTCTAGAATCAGTTGAAGATGGCTGGTCCTCCCCGTGTTGCCCGTCTCACCTCCCCGACCACGGATCTCTTTCCAGTGGTTGGTGGGTGCGCCTGGAAGAAGGGCTCTGGACTGGGGGAAACTCTTGGCAGACGGTGGCTGTCACGACGTTGACGATGCTGCCGACGCCATTCTCCTTCTTCAAGGCGACATCAAGGTTTATTCCCTTCCTCCCCGACCTACCTATCTTGGGTGAAACCCCAAAGGTTCGGTCTGAGGGGCGGCGCTCCGGCGCTGTTCGCTCATGGGAAGCGTCGCCTTGAGATAGTGGGGTTGGTGGACGGGCTCGGAGGTGGCTGGTAGGTAGTTGGTTGCGGTTTCACCACATCTTCTCTGTCTTCTCCTGGTAGCTTGGTCTTGTGTGTTGTGGTTGGTGCTGCGGACAGAGGTGAAGATACCTTGTAATATGCTAAACTAAATACTGATTTGCCCCCACATAGAAATAAGATTTGCACCACATATCACATTTTGCACCCCCTACCCCCCCCCCCTAAAAATTCATCCTAGATCTGCCCCTGGGTTCCCGTTAGCTGGTTTTCAGCACTTTCTAACAATCTTTAGGCAACAGTCTTATTAATTTAAGGCAGGGCTATAGCCTTATGTTTACAAAGAACAAGGCAATGTAGAGATGGCATGCTGTTTGACAAGAATATTTTGATTCCTTTGGAAGGGTGTCTTTACCCAACATAACTCGCATCGATCTGAAAGAGAGAGATAGATATATAGAGGAAGCTTTTTTATGTTCTTGTATTCTTATTCAGAGACAAGATGGAAATAATGTCGAGGCTTGCGGCGTGTCCCTGAGAACCTGACTGAAGAAGTGCCATTCCATGACTTGGGACATGCCCTATGACTATCCTAGAAACTTGCTTGCATCCCACATAACACAAGTGAGCACAATATAAAGGAAACCACTAACCGAAAAATAGTTGCTAACCGTCTAACTGTCTAACTGACGAATATTTATAAAAACAGGCCTACTAACAAAACTGAAACTCCTGTGGATCGGCCCGTCACCCCTTAGGCTCTATGTTATTCGTGCATGAATTTTTTTCTCGAAATGCTAAGTTTTCTATAAGCTAGTATCGGGCATGCCTGAGAAAAATCAAAAAACATGGAGTTTGAGGATTGAATCAGACCTTGCTGTTTACGACGTGTGCATTCTTCATCACTTCATGGATATGCGGAGGCTGTGTGCAAACTCCCTATGCATTACTGTATAGCATTGGTGCGATTTTTTTAAAAAAAAACATTGTACAAATGCAGACGCTCACCCCTTCTTTGATCGGGCGACGACAGTGTTGAGCACTGTTCCCTTCTTGGAGGCGTCGTTTTTTGGAGAGTCTGTAATTCAGGTGTTGTCATGGCGGTGGATGTATTGCTGTTGTTAGGCCCGAGATACTGTAGTGGGACTTTGTTTCTTAGTTTCTTTTCCTTTTTTTGGCTGTGTGCATCCGTAGTGCCATTAGGGTGGTGCGTTGTTGCAGAGGCTGGGTGTAATTGATATCTCTTGATATTAATATATTCCCTTTATCGAAAAAAATGCAGATGCTCACATACTCACGCATACACTCATCCCTATGAACGCACACACGCACACCGTAGCCCTATGAGCACCTCCGAAAGACTGAACCGGCGAATTGGATCTTGAAAATAACGAAGTCACCACAGACGTCTCGCTGTCGACGGGAACGTCGCCCCCCTATTGAATGAATATTCCGCCTTTATGAGACACACATATATCAAATCTAGGATGGGGTACAACCATCCTCCTAACCACCCAACCTCAGGTTGGTTCTCCATTGATGCGATTTTTCAATTTAACAAATGTACCTTTTATCGATTTTATTTTGTAAAAAGCAAAGTTTTCTATAAGCTAGTATCGGGTGCCTAAGAAAAATAAAAAACATGGAAGTTTGAGGATAGAATCAGACCCTGTTTTTCCCGAGTAAGGACGACATGGCAGACTTTAATTTTTTGTGGAGGTGTTCACTCTTGTTGCAATCTTGGACCTGCTTCTTGAGGCGAGAATACTCAACATCATCCAGGATGTCTTCAGCTTCGTAGAGAGCAGACTTGAGATCTGCGAAGAGCGGATCGAGACGAGATCTGTGAGGGCTCTCCTCCACCACTTCCACCACCCGCTCCAGCAGTAAGATCTTTGGGGCGAGTTGTCTCAGCTTCTCAGCTTCGTCAAAGCTGAGGAGGGAGGAGTACTTCTTGTAAAGCTCAGAAATGACAGGCGAGGCGACCCAGCCCAGGGCTTTCACGCCCCATCCTATGGCAGTAGCAGCAGTCACCGGATCCGGCATCAGGGGCCTCAAGTTGATCCTGGAAAATGCGGCAGCATGAGAGGGGTCACATAAGAAAGATTGGGAGTGTATCTATAAGGGATGGGGTAAATTACCAAGCGGTGAGGGTCGAATCCGAGGAGCTAGCTGAGTGGCGACAGCGAAACGAAAATTTACCTAGCTCCGCTTCTCAACCATTAGTATCGCCATCGATGAACATCCAAGACAGCAGAAACAAACCTTGACAGTCGGAAGATTTACCAGATTCAAGTGTCGAGACCAACTTTGTAGACAGTAGTGTAGTTAAGTCAATTGTTAGTACCCATGACAATGCATCGACTAAGCGGCCGCCGATCACGTGCGATCACGTTTTGTGAATAGATAAGACGCCCTAACTAACAGCTAGCGATTAAATACTTTCCTAATGCTACTTCTCACTGCTAACTAGGAGATCAGGCTCTCTTTTGTGTAAATTAATTAAATGGCACTTTGAATGAAGTGCACGATAAACTTGGACTACTAATAACCGAGAAGGATTCCAATTTTTGTTTACAAACTGATTATTAATTTACTACTCCCCGATTTCAAATAATTGCCTACAAATAGATGTATCTACAAAATAGTTGCCTACATCTATTGGTAGACAACTATTTAATAGATATACATCTATTTTGGAACAATTATTTTGAATCAGAGAAAGTAATACCATTCAGCTTTAAAAAATTGCCAAATTTATACTAAATTAGTGTTGCAACGAAGTTTAAACTAGAACCATTAAATTTAAACCTAACCCTATGTGGTGACCCGGCATACCACTGCATGGTGTAGTATGCAAGTCTGATATAACACCAATGAAACACCGTTCCACTAGTATTATATCGTTTAGAGTGGTACAACAGAAACATATGCGGGTCCAAGGCATGTCTATA
>NC_061510.1:3947591-4063119 GCF_022539505.1 Lolium rigidum | reverse complement strand
ATGAAGGAGTGCCTTTTTATTTTAGTTTTATTATGATGACACTCCTCCCCACCTTTGCTTTCTCAAGCCATGGCTAACCGAGTCCTTCGGGTGCCGTCCAACAATCACATACCATGGAAGGAGTGTCTATTTTTGTTAATTAATTTGGGATCGGAATCCCATTGCCAGCTCTTTTTGCAAAGTTATTGGATAAGCGGATGAAGCCACTAGTCCATTGGTGAAAGTTGCCCAACAAGATTGAAAGATAAACACCACATACTTCCTCATGAGCTATTAAACATTGACACAAATCAGAGGTGATAAATTTTGAATTGTTTAAAGGTAGCACTCAAGCAATTTACTTTGGAATGGCAGAGAAATACCATGTAGTAGGTAGGTATGGTTGGACACAAATGGCATAGTGGTTGGCTCAAGGTTTTGGATGCACGAGAAGCATTCCCTCTCAGTACAAGGCTTTGGGCTAGCAAGGTTGTTTGAAGCAAACACAAGTATGAACCGGTACGAGCAAAACTTACATAAGAACATATTGCAAGCATTATAATACTCTACACTGTCTTCCTTGTTGCTCAAACACTTTTACCAGAAAATGTCTAGACCTTAAGAGAGACTAATCATGCAAACCAATTTCAACAAGCTCTACTACTAGTTCTCCACTAATAGGTTTAAACTACATGAAAAAACTTAATCATGATCTACTTGAGAGCTCAAAACAATTGCCAAGTGTCAAATTATTCAAGACAATATGAGGTATTTTCTGTTTCCAACCAAATAACCATAAGTGATGTAGCTTCAACTTTTATCATTGAACATTAAAAGTAAAGCGAAGAACAAGTGTTCATATGAAAAAGCGGAGCGTGTCTCTCTCCCAAACAAGGATTGCTAGGATCCGATCTTATTCAAACATAAACAAAAATAAAACACACGAACGCTCCAAGTGAAGCACATATGATGTGACTGAATAAAAATATAGTTTCAATAGAAGAAACCTGATAAGTTGATGAAGAAGGGGATGCCTTGGGCATCCCAAGCTAAACGCTTGAGTCTTCTTGAAATATGCAGGGATGATCCACGGGGCATCCCCAAGCTTAGACTTTTCACTCTTCTTGATCATATATCATCCTCCTCTCTTGACCCTTGAAAACTTCCTTCACACCAAACTTCTCATAAACTTCATTAGAGGGTTAGTACTCAAAAAACTTGAATCCACCTTGGTCCTGTAGTGACACATTGCAAGAACTCAATAAAACATTAGCTACAGCTCTCCACGTGTAGAAAGCCTTGCTTAAAGTCCGCAAGAGACAATGCAAAAAACGAGACAGAATACTGCCAAAACAGAACAGCCAGTAAAGACGAATTTAAAAGAGGTACTTCCGTTGCTCAAATCAGAAAACTCAAAACTAATGAAAGTTGCGTACATATCTGAGGAACACGCACGTAAATTGGCATAATTTTCTGGGTTACCTACAGAGAAAACAGCCCAGATTCGTGACAGATAGAAATCTGTTTCGCGCGGAAATCCAAATCTAGTATCAACCTTCGATTAGAGGCTTCACTTGGCACAACATTGCAATAAAATAAAGATAAGAAGAGGTTGCTACAGTAGTAACAACTTCCAAGACACAACAAAACAGTAGCAAAATAAACACATGGGTTATCTCCCAAGAAGTGCTTTCTTTATAGCCATTAAGATGGGATCAGCAGATTTTAATGATGCACTCGCAAGAAATAAGAGTTGAAGCAAAAGAGAGAATCAAGAAGCAAATTCAAAACACATTTAAGTCTAACCCTCTTCCTATGCATAGGAATCTTGTACACAAATAAATTCATGAAGAACAAAGTGACAAGCATAAGAAGATAAAACAAGAGTAACTTCAAAATTTTAAGCATATAGAGAGGTGTTTTAGCACCATAAAAAATTCTAAAACTATATTTTCCTCTCTCATAATAATTTTCAGTAGCTTCATGAACAAACTCAACAACATAGCTATCACATACAGCATGCTTTTCATGATCCATAAACATATAATTTTTATCAAGCTCAAAAATAGTACGATTAAAACTTTCAAACACACCTTTATCAATAATATAACAAGATGGTTGATCAATCTCAAAAGATATGGGACTCATAGATAAAGTCAAGAACTCTCCAATCCCATTTTCATTAGTAGTACAATTAATATTATCAAGTAACATAGGACCATCAGCAAGAGCTTTATCATAAACATTTGCGACGCTAAAATTCTTTAGTACCATGCATTTCGACATCGAGTTCAAACAAAGCATTATCATAAGATTTATCAAAGTAGCATGGATTATCATGAATAACGGTAGCATAATTATTCTCACAAGTTTTACTCATAGGGAATATTTCAAGAGAATCCACAGGAACATAACATTCAACCTCTTTAGGTAAGCATGGAGGACAATCAAATAGTGTAAGAGATAAAGAGTTACTCTCATTAGAAAGGTTGGCATGGGTAGCTAATCCATTCTTCCTCCTTTTGTTCATCACTCTCCTCTTCTTTTTCATCCAATGAGCTTTCAGGTTCATCAATTTCCTCCTCTTTTTCATCCAATGAGCTTTCAGGTTCATCAATTTCTTCTTCCACAGGTCCTGCAAATTGTGAGTGCATTCTTGTGCATTAATGAGTCTCTCTTTATAATCAATGATATAAGGATTATCGATTGTAACTTTCATTGCAAAAATTAAGGATAGAAGAGACATAATCTTTAAGGTCCTTACAAACAACACAAGTTTCATAATTTTTAACCATGAAAGGATTCTATCTCAGAGGCTCCCATAAATATGATAAATTGTTCTACCTCTTCAAACCCAAAATGAATATAGCTATTCCGATTATAGTTCTTAATTAAAAATTCCTCACTAAAGCCACATTGAAATTTAAGATGTTTAGTCTCCTGTTGAGAGCAACGAGCTTATATCATGGCGTTTAAGCAAGATTTTAGCAATTGTATTCAATTTTTCTATCACAGCACTCATCACTTTTCCCGCTCTTGATTCTCTATAATTATTATAATATTCTATAAGCTCCAAATAGGTTGTAGGTTCTCCCATAATAGCAGTTTTTAATTTTTAGGTTTTTCAAATTTTTATGGATTTTTGGGTATATGAGAAAAGTAAAGCAAAACAAAAACAAAAGTAAACTAAGCAAAATAATACTAGACAGAAATAAACTAAGAACAAATATACTAGACAAAAGTAAACTAAGCAAAACAAAATAAAATAAAAGCAGAGAGATGAGGTAGAGTGTAGCTTTTCTTCAGTTCCCACGCAACGGCGCCTTTAAAACGAGCCTTGATAACCCACAAGTATAGGGGATCGCGGCGGTCTTCGAGGGAAGTGATACGTCTCCGACGTATCGATAATTTCTTATGTTCTATGCCATATTATTGATGATACCTACATGTTTTATGCACACTTTATGTCATATTCGTGCATTTTACGGAACTAACCTATTAACAAGATGCCGAAGTGCCGATTCTTGTTTTCTCGTCTGTTTTTGGTTTCAGAAATCCTAGTAACGAAATATTCTCGGAATTGGACGAAATTAAAGCCCAGGGGCCTATTTTCTCACGAAGCTTCCAGAAGTCCGAAGGAGAGACGAAGAGGGGCCACGGAGGGGCCACACCATAGGGCGGCGCGGCCCCCCCCTTGGCCGCGCCGGCCTGTGGTGTGGGGCCCCCGTGCCGCCTCTTGACCTACCCTTCCGCCTACAAATAGCCTCCGTGACGAAACCCCCAGTACCGAGAGCCACGATACGGAAAACCTTCCAGAGACGCCGCCGCCGCCGATCCCATCTCGGGGGATCCAGGAGATCGCCTCCGGCACCTCGCCGGAGAGGGGAATCATCTCCCGGAGGACTCTACACCGCCATGGTCGCCTCCGGAGTGATGAGTGAGTAGTTCACCCTCGGACTATGGGTCCATAGCGGTAGCTAGATGGTTGTCTTCTCCTCATTGTGCTATCATTGTTGGATCTTGTGAGCTGCCTAACATGATCAAGATCATCTATCCGTAATTCTATATGTTGTGTTTGTCGGGATCCGATGGATAGAGAATACTATGTCATGTTAATTATCAAGTTATTATACATGTGTTGTTTATGATCTTGCATGCTCTCCGTTTCTAGTAGAGGCTCGGCCAAGTTTTTACTTTTAACTCCAAGAGGGAGTACTTATGCTCGATAGTGGGTTCATGCTCGCATTGACACCAGGACGATGTGACGAAAGTTCTAAGGTTGTGTTGTCTTGTTGCCACTAGGGATAAAACATTGGCGCTATGTCCGAGGATGTAGTTGTTGATTACATTACGCACCATACTTAATGCAATTGTCCGTTGTTTAGCAACTTAATACTTGGAGGGGTTCGGACGATAACATCGAAGGTGGACTTTTTAGGCATAGATGCGGTTGGATGGCGGTCTATGTACTTTGTCGTAATGCCCAATTAAATCTCACTATACTTATCATGTCATGTATGTGCATTGTTATGCCCTCTCTATTTGTCAATTGCCCGACTGTAATTTGTTCACCCAACATGCTTTTATCTTATGGGAGAGACACCTCTAGTGAACTGTGGACCCCGGTCCATTCTTTAATCACTGAAATACAAATCTGCTTGCAATACTTGTTTTACTAGTTTTCTCTCGCAAACAATCATCTTCCACACAATACGGTTAATCCTTTGTTACAGCAAGCCGGTGAGATTGACAACCTCACTGTTTCGTTGGGGCAAAGTACTTTGGTTGTGTTGTGCGGGTTCCACGTTGGCGCCGGAATCTCCGGTGTTGCGCGCACTACATCCCGCCGCCATCAACCTTCAACGTGCTTCTTGGCTCCTCCCGGTTCGATAAACCTTGGTTTCTTTCCGAGGGAAAACTTGCTGCTGTGCGCATCATACCTTCCTCTTGGGGTTGCCCAACGAACGTGTGAAATACACGCCATCAAGCATATTTTACGGCGCGCGTTGCGTGGAGATCAAGACACGCTGCAAGGGGAGTCTCCACTTCTCAATCTCTTTACTTTGTTTTTGTCTTGCTTTATTTTATTTACTACTTTGTTTGCTATCTTGTTTGCTATATCGAAAACACAAAAAAATTAGTTTACTTGCATTTACTTTATCTAGTTTGCTTTATTGTCTTGTACTCAATATTAAAAATACAAAAAAATATATTTAGTTACTTTTGTTACCATGTCTAGCTCTGAACCTGTTACTTCTTCGCCCGAAGAATTAGTTTTCACTTTTAAACAAGGGGATGAGGAGAGTTTTAAGGATGCTTGGTCTAGAATTTTTACTTCTTATCGTGAAACTGAACCTCAAATGACTCTAAGTTTGCTCCTTAGTAATTTTTATTTTGGTCTTATGGTTCGCTATAGATATGCTTTGGATACTTTAGTGGGAGGAGATTTCCTCCATTGCAATGGGGATCAAGCTTTTAATGCCATAAAGAAGTTGGTTGCATCACATGATTCAACTAATAATTTTGATTCAGCCCTTATCAGCATTCGTAATAGATTAAATACTCTTGAGACAAGTGCATCTCGCTTAAATGAAAATTATGGATACATTCGTAACCGTCTTGATCAAGTTTTAGTGAACTCTGAACTTTCATTTTGGGATCCTGCTGTTAAAATTGTTATCGGTGATCGAACTCTTCATGCCCTCTATGTGATATTATGTATGAATTTTGCCTTATGCCCGAAAGCATTTATAAATCTTTGAAACTTTGGGGAGTCGATGAAGGAGGAGAAGAGATAACTCTCATTGATAACTCTATTATAATTCCTAAGGGAGTAGCTGCAGGTGTGCATACAACCATTCTTGGAAGAACAATATCCATTGATTATCTTGTTATTGAAACAGGAAAAATCATACTTGGGAGATCCCTGTTGAAACTATTGGGAGCGATCATTGATGTGGGAAAAGGTACTCTGAAATTCACCTCTATGCCAGGGGGAAATCATATATTCCCTAAACCAAAGGGAAGGAAAAACAATAAGAAAGGTAAGGGTAAAGCCCAAGGTAAGGTTGACGCACCATCCTTCGATAATACTTGAGATGCACTTTCTGCGCCTAGCTGAAAGGCGTTAAAGAAAAGCGCTTATGGGAGACAACCCATGTTTTTACCTACAGTATTTTGTTTTATATTTGTGTCTTGGAAGTTGTTTACTACTGTAGCAACCTCTCCTTATCTTAGTTTTGTGTTTTGTTGTGCCAAGTAAAGTCTTTGATAGAAAAGTAAGTACTAGATTTGGATTACTGCGCAGAAACAGATTTCTTTGTCGTCACGAATCTGGGTCTAATTCTCTGTAGGTAACTCAGAAAATTATGCCAATTTACGTGAGTGATCCTCAGATATGTACGCAACTTTCATTCAATTTGAGAATTTTCGTTTGAGCAAGTCTGGTGGCCTAATAAAATCCATCTTTACGGACTGTTCTTTTTTGACAGATTCTGTCTTTTATTTCGCATTGCCTCTTTTGCTATGTTGGATGAATTTCTTTGATCCATTAATGTCCAGTAGCTTTATGCAATATCCAGAAGTGTTAAGAATGATTGTGTCACCTCTGAACATGTGAATTTTTATTATGCACTAACCCTCTAATGAGTTGTTTCGAGTTTGGTGTGGAGGAAGTTTTCAAGGATCAAGAGAGGAGTATGATGCAATATGATTAAGGAGAGTGAAAGCTCTAAGCTTGGGGATGCCCGGTGGTTCACCCCTGCATATATTAAGAAGACTCAAGCGTCTAAGCTTGGGGATGCCCAAGGCATCCCCTTCTTCATCAACAACATTATCGGGTTCCTCCCCTGAAACTATATTTTTATTCGGCCACATCTTATGTACTTTGCTTGGAGCGTCGGTTTGTTTTTGTTTTTTGTTTTGTTTGAATAAAATGGATCCTAGCATTCACTTTATGGGAGAGAGACACGCTCCGTCAGTTGCATATGGACAAATATGTCCTTAGGCTCTACTCATAGTATTCATGGCGAAGTTTCTCCTTCGTTAAATTGTTATATGGTTGGAATTGGAAAATGATACATGTAGTAACTCTAAAATGTCTTGGATAATTTGATACTTGGCAATTGTTGTGCTCATGTTTAAGCTTTTGCATCATATACCTTGCACCCATTAATGAAGAAATACTTAGAGCTTGCTAATTTGGTTTGCATATTTGGTTTCTCTAGAGTCTAGATAACATCTAGTATTGAGTTTTGAACAACAAGGAAGACGGTATGGAGTCTTATAATGTTTACCATATGTCTTTTATGTGAGTTTTGTCTGTACCGTTCATCCTTGTGTTTGTTTCAAATAGCCTTGCTAGCCTAAACCTTGTATCGAGAGGGAATACTTCTCATGCATCCAAAATCCTTGAGCCAACCACTATGCCATTTGTGTCCACCATACCTACCTACTACATGGTATTTATCCGCCATTCCAAAGTAAATTGCTTGAGTGCTACCTTTAAAACTCCATCATTCACCTTTGCAATATACAGCTCATGGGACAAATAGCTTAAAAACTATTGTGGTATTGAATATGTACTTATGCACTTTATCTCTTATTAAGTTGCTTGTTGAGCGATAACCATGTTTACGGGGACGCCATCAACTATTCTTTGTTGGATATCATGTGAGTTGCTATGCATGTCCGTCTTGTCCGAAGCAAGAGAGATCTACCACCTTCATGGTTGGAGCATGCATATTGTTAGAGAAGAACTTTGGGCCGCTAACTAAAGCCATGATTCATGGTGGAAGTTTCGATCTTGGACATATATCCTCAATCTCATATGAGAATAATAATTGTTGCCACATGCTTATGCATTAAAGAGGAGTCCATTATCTGTTGTCCATGTTGTCCCGGTATGGATGTCTAAGTTGAGAATAATCAAAAGCGAGAAATCCAAAATGCGAGCTTTCTCCTTAGACCTTTGTACAGGCGGCATGGAGGTACCCCATTGTGACACTTGGTCAAAACATGTGCATTGCAAAGATCCGGTAGTCCAAGTTAATTAGGACAAGGTGCGGGCACTATTAGTATACTATGCATGAGACTTGCAACTTGTAAGATATAATGTACATAACTCATATGCTTTATTACTACCGTTGACAAAATTGTTTCATGTTTTCAAAATAAAAGCTCTAGCACAAATATAGCAATCGATGCTTTCCTCTTTGAAGGACCATTCTCTTTACTTTTATGTTGAGTCAGTTCACCTATCTCTCTCCACCTCAAGAAGCAAACACTTGTGTGAAGCTGTGCATTGATTCCTACATACTTGCATATTGTACTTGTTATATTACTCTATGTTGACTATTATCCATGAGATATACATGTTACAAGTTGAAAGCAACCGCTGAAACTTAATCTTCCTTTGTGTTGCTTCAATACCTTTACTTTGATTTATTGCTTTATGAGTTAACTCTTATGCAAGACTTATTAATGCTTGTCTTGAAGTACTATTCATGAAAAGTCTTTGCTTTATGATTCACTTGTTTACTCATGTCATCACCATTGTTTTGATCGCTGCATCCACTACATATGTTTACAAATAGTATGGTCAAGGTTATGATGGCATATCACTTAGAAATTATCTTTGTTATCGTTTTACCTGCTCGGGACGAGCAGAACTAAGCTTGGGGATGCTTGATACGTCTCCGACGTATCGATAATTTCTTATGTTCTATGCCATATTATTGATGATACCTACATGTTTTATGCACACTTTCTGTCATATTCGTGCATTTTCTGGAACTAACCTATTAACAAGATGCCGAAGTGCCGATTCTTTGTTTCTATCTGTTTTTGGTTTCAGAAATCCTAGTAACGAAATATTCTCGGAATTGGACGAAATTAAAGCCCGGGGCCTATTTTCTCACGAAGCTTCCGGAAGTCCGAAGGAGAGACGAAGAGGGGCCACGGAGGGGCCACACCATAGGGCGGCGCGGCCCCCTTGGCCGCGCGGCCCCGTGGTGTGGGGCCCCCGTGCCGCCTCTTGACCTACCCTTCCGCCTACAAATAGCCTCCGTGACGAAACCCCCGCATGCCGAGAGCCACGATACGGAAAACCTTCCAGAGACGCCTCCGCCGCCGATCCCATCTCGGGGGATCCAGGAGATCGCCTCCGGCACCCTGCCGGAGAGGGGAATCATCTCCCGGAGGACTCTACACCGCCATGGCCGCCTCCGGAGTGATGAGTGAGTAGTTCACCCCTGGACTATGGGTCCATAGCAGTATCTAGATGGTTGTCTTCTCCCCATTGTGCTATCATTGTTGGATCTTGTGAGCTGCCTAACATGATCAAGATCATCTATCTGTAATTCTATATGTTGTGTTTGTCGGGATCCGATGGATAGAGAATACTATGTCATGTTAATTATCAAGTTATTATACATGTGTTGTTTATGATCTTGCATGCTCTCCGTTTCTAGTAGAGGCTCCGGCCAAGTTTTTACTTTTAACTCCAAGAGGGAGTACTTATGCTCGATAGTGGGTTCATGCCGCATTGACACCAGGACGAGTGACAGAAAGTTCTAAGGTTGTGTTGTCTTTGTTGCCACTAGGGATAAAACATTGGCGCTATGTCCGAGGATGTAGTTGTTGATTACATTACGCACCATACTTAATGCAATTGTCTCGTTGTTTAGCAACTTAATACTGGAGGGGTTCGGACGATAACCTCGAAGGTGGACTTTTTAGGCATAGATGCGGTTGGATGGCGGTCTATGTACTTTGTCGTAATGCCCAATTAAATCTCACTATACTTATCATGTCATGTATGTGCATTGTTATGCCCTCTCTATTTGTCAATTGCCCGACTGTAATTTGTTCACCCAACATGCTTTTATCTTATGGGAGAGACACCTCTAGTGAACTGTGGACCCCGGTCCATTCTTTAATACTCGAAATACAAATCTGCTGCAATACTTGTTTTATCGTTTTCTCTGCAAACAATCATCTTCCACACAATACGGTTAATCCTTTGTTACAGCAAGCCGGTGAGATTGACAACCTCACTCGTTTCGTTGGGGCAAAGTACTTTGGTTGTGTTGTGCAGGTTCCACGTTGGCGCCGGAATCTCCGGTGTTGCGCCGCACTACATCCCGCCGCCATCAACCTTCAACGTGCTTCTTGGCTCCTCCTGGTTCGATAAACCTTGGTTTCTTTCTGAGGGAAAACTTGCTGCTGTGCGCATCATACCTTCCTCTTGGGGTTGCCCAACGAACGTGTGAAATACACGCCATCGGTGGCGCCGGAACCGATCGTGATCAAGATCTTCTACGCGCTTTTGCAAGCGGCAAGTGAACGTCTACCGCAGCAACAAGAGCCTCATCTTGTAGGCTTTGGAATCTCTTCAAGGGTGAGACTCGATACCCCCTCGTTGCTACCGTCTTCTAGATTGCATCTTGGCTTGGATTGCGTGTTCGCGGTAGGAAAATTTTTGTTTTCTATGCAACGTTATCCTACAGCATCAACATGTGAGTTTGGAGCTTTCTCAACTATGCATTTTATCTTATCTATGTGAGTTTCAGAGGCTCCTTTTTCATTATACTTAGGCTTGCTATCCTCATCAAACAAATTTTCGGGAACAAGCCAACCATAGTTATTTTCTAGAGCGTCATTCATTCCTAGGAGCTTACAAGGTATTGTTGTCTTAATCTCCCCACCATCATTAATATTATTAGTGTACCTTACTCTCTCCATATCCATCTTTTCAAGGATACTAACAAAATTGGTATAAGAGCCAAGCATATTGTATTTGATAAAGACCTTTCTAGCCTCTCTTGCTACGCCACCAAATTCTTTAAGAAGGGTTTCTAAAACAAAATATTTCTTTTCCCCTTCTTCCATATCACCGAGTGTGAGAAACATGTGTTGGATTATAGGATTGAGATTAACAAATTTAGTTTCCAACATGTGTACTAAAGAAGCAACAGCAATTTCATAAGTAGGAGCAAGTTCTACCAAGTGTCTATCTTCAAAATCTTCAACGGTACAAACATGAGTGAAAAAATCTTCTATATTATCTCTCCCAATTATAGACCCACGTCCTACCGGTATGTCTTTTAGAGTGAACTTAGGAGGAAACATGATGAAACAAACTAAAGGTAAATAAAGTAAATGCAAGTAACTAATTTTTTTGTGTTTTCGATATAGAGAGCAAGACAGTAAATAAAGTAAAACTAGCAACTAATTTTTTTGTGTTTTGATATAATGCAGCAAACAAAGTAGTAAATAAAGTAAAACAAAGCAAGACAAAAACAAAGTAAAGAGATTGGAAGTGGAGACTCCCCTTGCAGCGTGTCTTGATCTCCCCGGCAACGGCGCCAGAAATTTAGCTGCTGGCGTGCAGTTGACGTGGGAGTTAGAAATCTCCGTGGTGTAACTTTTCTTCAGGTCCCCGGCAACGGTGCCGAAATTTGCTTGATGCGTGTAGTTGACACGTCCGTTGGGAACCCCAAGAGGAAGGTGTGATGCGCACGATAGCAAGTTTCCTCGTAAGAAACCAAGGTTTAATCGAACCAGTAGGAGTCAAGAAGCACGTTGAAGGTTGATGGAGGCGGAGTGTAATGCGGCGCAACACCAGGGATTCCGGCGCCAACGTGGAACCTGCACAACACAATCACAGTACTTTGCCCAACGTAACAATGAGGTTGTCAATCTCACCGGCTTGCTGTAAACAAAGGATTAGATGTATAGTGTGGATGATGATGATTGTTTGCGAAGAACAGTAAAGAACAATTGCAGCAGATTGTATTTCAGATGTAAAGAATAGGACCGGGGTCCACAGTTCACTAGTGGTGTCTCTCCCATAAGATAGCAGATGTTGGGTGAACAAATTACAGTTGGGCAATTGACAAATAAAGAAGGCATAACAATGCACATACATATATCATGATGAGTACTATGAGATTTAATCAGGGCATTACGACAAAGTACATAGACCGCTATCCAGCATGCATCTATGCCTAAAAAGTCCACCTTCGAAGTTATCATCCGAACCCCTCCAGCATTAAGTTGTAAACAACGGACAATTGCATTAAGTATGGTGCGTAATGTAATCAACACAAGTATCCTTAGACAAGCATCGATGTTTTATCCCTAGTAGCAACAAGCACATCCACAACCTTAGAACTTTCCGTCACTCGTCCCAGCATTTAATGGAGGCATGAACCCACTATCGAGCATAAATACTCCCACTTGGAGTCACAAGTATCAACTTGGCCGAGCCTCTACTAGCAACGGAGAGCATGCAAGAACATAAATAACATATATGATAGATTGATAATCAACTTGACATAGTATTCAATATTCATCGGATCCCAACAAACACAACATGAAGGATTACAAATAGATGATCTTGATCATGATAGGCAGCTCACAAGATCTAACATGATAGCACAATGAGGAGAAGACAACCATCTAGCTACTGCTATGGACCCATAGTCCAGGGGTGAACTACTCACACATCGATCCGGAGGCGATCATGACGATGAAGAGACCTCCGGGAGATGATTCCCCTCTCCGGCGAGGTGCCGGAGGCGATCTCTCGAATCCCCCGAGATGGGATTGGCGGCAGCGGCGTCTCTGGAAGGTTTTCCGTATCGTGGCCCTCGGTACTGGGGTTATTATCGACGAAGGCTTAAGTAGGCGGAAGGGTAGGTCAGGGGGCGCCACGAGGGCCCCACACAACAGGCCGGCGCGGCCAAGGCCTAGGCCGCGCCGCCCTAGTGTGTGGCCGCCTCGTGGCCCCACTTCGTATCCTCTTCGGTCTTCTGGAAGCTTCGTGGAAAAATAGGACCCTGGGCGTTGATTTCGTCCAATTCCGAGAATATTTCCTTACTAGGATTTCCGAAACCAAAAACAGCGAAAAACAAGAATCGGCTCTTCGGCATCTCGTCAATAGGTTAGTGCCGGAAAATGCATAATAATGACATATAATGTGTATAAAACATGTGAGTATCATCATAAAAGTAGCATGGAACATAAGAAATTATAGATACGTTTGGGACGTATCAATGTGCTGTTGCCACTAAGGATAAAACATCAATGCTTTGTCTAAGGATATTTGTATTGTTTACATTACGCACAATACTTAATGCAATTGTCTGTTGTTTGCAACTTAATACTGGAAGGGGTGCGGATGCTAACTCGAAGGTGGACTTTTAGGCATAGATGCATGTTGGATAGCGGTCTATGTTCTTTGTCGTAATGCCCTAAGTAAATCTCATAGTAGTCATCATGATATGTATGTGCATTGTTATGCCCTCTCTATTTGTCAATTGCCCAACCGTAATTTGTTCACCCAACATGTTATTTATCTTATTGGAGAGACACCACTAGTGAACTGTGGACCCCGGTCCATTCTTTTACATCTGAAATACAACCTACCGCAATCATTGTTCTCTCGTTGTTCTTTGCAAGCAAACATCATTCTCCACACCATACGTTTAATCCTTTGTTTACAGCAAGTCTGGTGAGATTGACAACCTCACCTGTTAAGTTGGGGCAAAGTATTTTGATTGTGTTGTGCAGGTTCCACGTTGGCGCCGGAATCCCTGGTGTTGCGGCGCACTACACTCCTTCACCAACAACCTTCACGTGGCCTTCATCTCCTACTGGTTCGATAACCTTGGTTTCTTACTGAGGGAAAACTTGCTGCTGTACGCATCACACCTTCCTCTTGGGGTTCCCAACGGACGTGTGCTTCACGCGTCATCAGATACAACAGGCATGCTCAGGCCCAAGACTGTCGAAGGAGCAACATCAAACCTTGCAGCCTATCTGATCAACAATCAACCAACACCCGACAACCTAATGGCACCAGCCCATCGGGGCACCCTGGAAAGTCTCGCAATCCTCGGAGACAAGCTTACCCCTAGGAAAGAAAAAGGTACCCATCACGGTAGCGGTTCGCGACATCGCTCATCATCAAAGGACGCCCGTGATGGTATCACGCAGAGCAAGATTGACAAAGCCCGACAACGACGCGCTGCGCGCGCTGGCTTCGACAGCGACAATTCTGAAGAATCTCAAGAGCATGATGGTGAGTTCCGTGGAGCCGATTGTTTTAGCAACAATATTCGGGAGACAATGCCACCGAAAAGGTTCAAGCCAACGCCTACCGATGCCGCCAATTACGATGCTCATCAGGTGCCAAGATCGTGGATAGAAGATTCTCTACAAACTATGATCTTGCATAAAGGAAACTAGGTGGCTGATACGTCTCCGACGTATCGATAATTTCTTATGTTCCATGCCACATTATTGATGTTATCTACATGTTTTATGCACACTTTATGTCATATTCGTGCATTTTCTGGAACTAACCTATTAACAAGATGCCGAAGTGCCAGCTCTCGTTTTCTGCTGTTTTTGGTTTCGAAATCCTAGTAACGAAATATTCTCGGAATCGGACGAAATCAACGCCAAAGATCTTAGAATCCCCGAAGCATCCGAACACACCGGAGAAGTCGGAGGGGGGCCACAGGCCCACCAAACCACAGGCTGGCGCGGCCGGAGGGGGCCGCGCCGCCCTATAGTCTCGGCCCCCCGTCGGCCCTCCTCGCGCCGCCTCTTCGCCTATATAAAGCCCCTGGATCGAAAACCCTGATAAGAAGAACCACGATACGGAAAACCTTCCAGAGCCGCCGCCATCGCGAAGCCAAGATCTGGGGAACAGGAGTCTCTGTTCCGGCACCCTGCCGGAGCGGGGAAGTGCCCCCGGAAGGCTTCTCCATCGACACCGCTGCCAACTCCACCGCCATCTTCATCACCGCTGCTGCTCCCATGAGGAGGGAGTAGTTCTCCATCGAGGCTCGGGGCTGTACCGGTAGCTATGTGGTTAATCTCTCTCCTATGTACTTCAATACAATAATCTCATGAGCTGCCTTACATGATTGAGATTCATATGATGATGCTTGTAATCTAGATGTCACTATGCTAGTCAAGTGAGTTTTACTTATGTGATCTCCGGAGACTCCTTGTCCCACGTGTGTAAAGGTGACGAGTGTGTGCACCGTGTGGGTCTCTTAGGCTATATTTCACAGAATACTTACTCACTGTTATGAATGGCGTAGTGAAGTGCTTATTTATATCTCTTTATGATTGCAATGTGTTTTGTATCACAATTATCTATGTGCTACTCTAGTGATGTGTTATTAAAGTAGTTTATTCCTCCTGCACGGTGTAATGGTGACAGTGTGTGCATCCGTGTTAGTACTTGGCGTATGCTATGATCACGATCTCTTGTAGATTGTGAAGTTAACTATTGCTATGATTGTATTGATATGATCTATTCCTCCTACGTGGCGTGAAGGTGACAGTGTGCATGCTATGTTAGTACTTGGTTTAGTCGTGTTGATCTTTCTTGCACTCTAAGGTTATTTAAATATGAGCATTATTGTGGAGCTTGTTAACTCCGGCATTGAGGGTTCGTGTAATCCTACGCAATGTGTTCATCATCCAACAAAAGTGTAGAGTATGCATTTATCTATTCTGTTATGTGATCAATGTTGAGAGTGTCCACTAGTGAAAGTGTAATCCCTAGGCCTTGTTCCTAAATACTGCTATCGCTGCTTGTTTACTGTTTTACTGCGTTACTACTGCTGCGTTACTACTGCTGCGTTACTACTGCTGCGTTACTACTGCTACCATATTACCACCATCAACTACACGCCGTTACTACTGCTCATATTTATTCATACCACTTGTATTTCACTATCTCTTCGCCGAACTAGTGCACCTATTTGGTGTGTTGGGGACACAAGAGACTTCTTGCTTTGTGGTTGCAGGGTTGCATGAGAGGGATATCTTTGACCTCTTCCTCCCTGAGTTCGATAAACCTTGGGTGATCCACTTAAGGGAAAACTTGCTGCTGTTCTACAAACCTCTGCTCTTGGGGGCCCAACACTGTCTACGAGAAAGGAGGGGAACGTAGACATCAAGCTATTTTCTGGCGCCGTTGCCGGGGAGGAAAGGTAAAAGGCTCTCATACACCGGTCTCAGGTAAAGTATTTTTCTGGCGCCGTTGTGTGTGTGCTCAAAGCTATTTCCTTTAGATCCTGCAATTGCATCTTTTTGTTTCTTGTTTACACTAGTTTGGCATAATGTACAAGAGTGAGCTTCTTATTCTATTTCCTGATTTAAAACATGGATTGTTTGATGCGAAAATTAAAAAACCTATGAAATCTTCTTTGCATGTCTGGTAGTAATATTAGTATGAACGCTTTGAACACCATTGTTGACAATAATATAGAAAGTTCTAAGCTTGGGGAAGCTGGTTTTCATGATCTTTTTAGTCCCCCAAGCATTGAGGAGAAAATTTTCTTTGATGATACTTTGCCTCATATTTATGATGATATTGATAGTGGTCTTTTGGTGCCACCTACTATGGAGAGTAAATTTTGTTGTGATTATACTATGCCTCCTACACTTGATGAGAATAATAATGATAGCTACTTTGTTGAATTTGCTCCCGCTATTACTAATAAAATTGATTATGCTTATGTGGAGAGTAATAATTTTATGCATGAAACTCATGATAAAAATGCTTTATGTGATAGTTATATTGTTGAGTTTGCTCATGATGCTACTGAAAGTTATTATGAGAGAGGAAAATATGGTTGTAGAAATTTTCATGTTACTAAAACACCTCTCTATGTGCTGAAATTTTTGAAGCTACACTTGTTTTATCCTCCTATGCTTGTTACTTTGCTCTTCATGAACTTGTTTATTTACAAGATTCCTATGCATAGGAAGCATGTTAGACTTAAATTTGTTTTGAATTTGCCTCTTGATGCTCTCTTTTGCTTCAAATACTATTTCTTGCGAGTGCATCATTAAAACTGCTGAGCCCATCTTAACGGCTATAAAGAAAGAACTTCTTGGGAGATAACCCATGTGTTATTTTGCTACAGTACTTTGTTTTATATTTGTGTCTTGGAAGTTGTTTACTACTGTAGCAACCTCTCCTTATCTTAGTTTTATGTTTTGTTGTGCCAAGTAAAGTCTCTATGGTAAAGTTGATGCTAGATTTGGATTGCTGCGCAGAAACAGCATTGCTGTCTGTCACGAATCTGGGTCTAATTCTCTGTAGGTAACTCAGAAAATTATGCCAATTTACGTGAGTGATCCTCAGATATGTACGCAACTTTCATTAGTTTTGAGTTTTTCCATTTGAGCAAGTCTGGTGCCATTTTAAAATTCGTCTTTACGGACTGTTCTGTTTTTGACAGATTCTGCCTTTTATTTCGCATTGCTTCTTTCGCTGTGTTGGGTGGATTTCTTTGTTCCATTACCTTCCAGTAGCTTTGAGCAATGACCAGAAGTGTTAAGAATGATTGTGTCACCTCTGAACATGTGAGTTTTTGATTATGCACTAACCCTCTAATGAGTTTGCTTAAAGTTTGGTGTAGAAGAAGTTTTCAAGGGTCAAGAGAGGAGGATGATATACTATGATCAAGGAGAGTGAAAGCTCTAAGCTTGGGGATGCCCCGGTGGTTCACCCCTGCATATTTCAAGAAGACTCAAGCGTCTAAGCTTGGGGATGCCCAAGGCATCCCCTTCTTCATCGACAAATTATCGAGTTCCTTCTCTTGAAACTATATTTTTATTCGGCCACATCTTATGTACTTTACTTGGAGCGTCTGTGTGCTTTTGTTTTTGTTTTTGTTTGAATAAATGCTTGTGTGGGAGAGAGACACGCTCCGCTGGTTCATATGAACACATGTGTTCTTAGCTCATAATATTCATGGCGAAGTTTCCTCTTCGTTAAATTGTTATATGGTTGGAATTGGAAAATGATACGTGTAGTAATTTGCTATAATGTCTTGGATAATGTGATACTTGGCAATTGTTGTGCTCATGTTTAAGCTCTTGCATCATATGCTTTGCACCTATTAATGAAGAAATACATAGAGCTTGCTAAAATTTGGTTTGCATAATTGGTCTCTCTAAAGTCTAGATAATTTCTAGTATTGAGTTTTGAACAACAAGGAAGACGGCGTAGAGTCTTATAATGTTTACAATATGTCTTTTATGTGAGTTTTGCTGCACCGGTTCATCCTTGTGTTTGTTTCAAATAACCTTGCTAGCCTAAGCCTTGTATCGAGAGGGAATACTTCTCATGCATCCAAAATCCTTGAGCCAACTACTATGCCATTTGTGTCCACCATACCTACCTACTACATGGTATTTCTCCGCCATTCCAAAGTAAATTGCTTGAGTGCTACCTTTAAATAATTCAAAATTTATCACCTCTGATTTGTGTCAATGTTTTATAGCTCATGAGGAAGTATGTGGTGTTTTATCTTTCGATCTTGTCATTTACTTCGACGGACTTTCACAATGGACTAGTGGCACATCCGCTTATCCAATAATTTTGCAAAAAGAGCCGGCAATGGGGTTCCCGACCCGATTAATTAACTTGCATTAATAATTCTCTTCACATGTTTTGCTCGATTCATCGGTAAGCAACTTAATTTTGCAAATAGACACTCCTTCATGGTATGTGATTGTTGGAAGGCACCCGAGGATTCGGTTAGCCATGGCTTGTGTAAGCAAAAGGTTGGGAGGAGTGTCATCCATAAATAAAGAAAAACTAAACTAAAATACATGTGTAAACAAAAGAGAAGAGGGATGATCTACCTTGCTTGGTAGAGATAACGTCCTTCATGGGAGCCGCTCTTGAAAGTCTGGTTGATGAGGTAGTTAGAGTGCCCACTACCATTCGTTGACAACAACAAACACCTCTCAAAACTTTACTTTTATGCTCTCTTTATGTTTTCAAAAACCAAAGCTCTAGCACAAATATAGCAATCGATGCTTTTCCTCTTTGAAGGACCTTTCTTTTACTTTTTATGTTGAGTCAGTCCACCTATCTCTCTCCACCTCAAGAAGCAAACACTTGTGTGAACTATGCATTGATTCTTACATACTTGCTTATTGCATTTGTTATATTGCTTTGCATTGACAATTATCCATGAGATACACATGTTATAAGTTGAAAGCAACCGCTGAAACTTAATCTTCCTATGTGTTGCTTCAATGCCTTTACTTTGAATTATTGCTTTATGAGTTAACTCTTATGCAAGACTTATTGATGCTTGTCTTGAAAGTACTATTCATGAAAAGTCTTTGCTTTATGATTCACTTGTTTACTCATGTCATTACCATTGTTTTGATCGCTGCATTCATTACATATGTTTACAATATGATCAAGGTTATGATGGCATGTCACTCCAGAAATTATCTGTGTTATCGTTTTACCTGCTCGGGACGAGCAGAACTAAGCTTGGGGATGCTGATACGTCTCCGACGTATCGATAATTTCTTATGTTCCATGCCACATTATTGATGTTATCTACATGTTTTATGCACACTTTATGTCATATTCGTGCATTTTCCGGAACTAACCTATTAACAAGATGCCGAAGTGCCAGTTCCTGTTTTCTCGCTGTTTTTGGTTTCGTAAATCCTAGTAACGAAATATTCTCGGAATCGGACGAAATCAACGCCAAAGATCTTAGAATCCCCGGAAGCATCCAGAACACACCAGAGAAGTCAGAGGGGGGCCACAGGCCCACCAAACTACAGGCTGGCGCGGCCAGAGGGGGGGCCGCGCCGCCCTATAGTCTGGCCCCCTGTCAGCCCTCCTGCGCCGCCTCTTCGCCTATATAAAGCCTCTGGATCGAAAACCCTGATAAGAAGAACCACGATACGGAAAACCTTCCAGAGCCGCCGCCATCGCGAAGCCAAGATCTGGGGGACAGGAGTCTCTGTTCCGGCACCCTGCCGGAGCGGGGAAGTGCCCCCGGAAGGCTTCTCCATCGACACCGCTGCCAACTCCACCGCCATCTTCATCACCGCTGCTGCTCCCATGAGGGAGGAGTAGTTCTCCATCGAGGCTCGGGGCTGTACCGGTAGCTATGTGGTTAATCTCTCTCCTATGTACTTCAATACAATAATCTCATGAGCTGCCTTACATGATTGAGATTCATATGATGATGCTTGTAATCTAGATGTCACTATGCTAGTCAAGTGAGTTTTACTTATGTGATCTCCGGAGACTCCTTGTCCCACGTGTGTAAAGGTGACAGTGTGTGCACCGTGTGGGTCTCTTAGGATATATTTCACAGAATACTTACTCACTGTTATGAATGGCGTAGTGAAGTGCTTATTTATATCTCTTTATGATTGCAATGTGTTTTGTATCACAATTTATCTATGTGCTACTCTAGTGATGTGTTATTAAAGTAGTTTATTCCTCCTGCACGGTGTAATGGTGACAAGTGTGTGCATCCGTGTTAGTACTTGGCGTATGCTATGATCACGATCTCTTGTAGATTGTGAAGTTAACTATTGCTATGATTGTATTGATATGATCTATTCCTCCTACGTGGCGTGAAGGTGACAGTGTGCATGCTATGTTAGTACTTGGTTTAGTCGTGTTGATCTTTCTTGCACTCTAAGGTTATTTAAATATGAGCATTATTGTGGAGCTTGTTAACTCCGGCATTGAGGGTTCGTGTAATCCTACGCAATGTGTTCATCATCCAACAAAAGTGTAGAGTATGCATTTATCTATTCTGTTATGTGATCAATGTTGAGAGTGTCCACTAGTGAAAGTGTAATCCCTAGGCCTTGTTCCTAAATACTGCTATCGCTGCTTGTTTACTGTTTTACTGCGTTACTACTGCTACCATATTACCACCATCAACTACACGCCGTTACTACTGCTCATATTTATTCATACCACCTGTATTTCACTATCTCTTCGCCGAACTAGTGCACCTATTAGGTGTGTTGGGGACACAAGAGACTTCTTGCTTTGTGGTTGCAAGGTTGCATGAGAGGGATATCTTTGACCTCTTCCTCCCTGAGTTCGATAAACCTTGGGTGATCCACTTAAGGGAAAACTTGCTGCTGTTCTACAAACCTCTGCTCTTGGGGGCCCAACACTGTCTACAGGAAAGGAGGGGGAACGTAGACATCAGTGGCCGCGATGCAGTGTTTGCAGTTATACCTCAAAGATTCGGCACGGGCATGGTTGAGAGGCCTGCCGAAAGGATCCATCAAATCATGGGAGGACTTAGTCGACGCTTTCGTCATGAACTTCCAAGAAACATACAAGAGACCCGTTGGAATTTAAGAACTACGCCAATGCCACCAAAAGCCAAAAGAGTCGATGCATGCATACATCGGGCGATACACCAAGCTTCTGCACACTACCGAAGAAGTCTCTGTCGACAGAACAATTGACGCCTTTAGCGATGGCATCCGACGGGAAGCATACATCAAAGAACTAGGTCGGAGAAGCCGAAGACTAGAACCAAACTCATGGAAATTGCCAACACCCAACAGTTGGGCCGATGGAGAAGACCATGTACGGAAACCCCGCCCACGTAGTGATGATGATGAAGATGAGCATAAAAACGACTCGGGTTATCGACGTGACCACCATAAAAAGAGGAGAAACCGTGAGTATGAAACCTTTAGTGATACCAATATCGTTGTAGCATGATGGACGTGATGACCGATACGACGATCGGCGCGGCGATAGACGCGATGATCGTCGAGACAACAATCGTAACGGGTCCGGACGAAATCAGAGCATCTATAGGGACCGAACACCGCGGGTGCCGGAGTTACCGTTTTGCTGAACAGCTGAACGCTCCCTATTATATACATTCATATATCGACCCGAAAGACAATGTCAAGATCGAGTCATCTGCTCAGGGACCGCCGACAGTTTATCGACCTTCAGAAGTTTTACAAATCGGCCAAAGGGCAAACGTACCCGACGGTACCTGGAACACAGGCCCTAACCCGCCGCCAGCACCACAACATCAAGTTCAACACGTTCAGCCTCGCTTATCCAATGAAGCTTTTCCACCACCACGAGGACAGATGAGCATGATCCACAAAACCAGTGTCTCCAAGAGGAAAATGAAGAGGCTCACGCAAGAAATCAATCTTGCAGAAGTTACCATGGCAAACGTTTCTGAATTCATCGACTGGTCCGTGCAAAGCATCTTGTTTAGTAGAGCCGACCACCCGATGTCTATCCAGAGGCCAGGACATGCCGCTCTGGTACTCGAAGCGCATATTGGCGGATTCACTATGAGCAAAGTATTCATGGACAGAGGAAGCGGACTAAATCTCATATTCGCAAGAACGATCAAGGCTATGGGCATCACAGCCGATATGTTGCAGAATTTTGACACAGGTTTTCATGGCATTGTTCCAACCATGCCAGCATACCCTCTCGGCAAAATCTCCTTAAATGTCGTTTTTGGCAAGCCCGATAATTTCCGGAGGGAAAGAATCGAGTTCGAGGTGGTGAATTGGGAATCACAGTACCATGCTATTCTCGGAAGGCCAACTTATGCCAAATTTATGGCTGGACCTCATTATGCATATTTAAAGCTCAAGATGCCAGACAACAATGGAACCAATATTACAGTTCATGGAAATTTTTCTCGGTCAAACAACTGTGACCAAGATTTTCAGAAGATTGCTGCCAAATTTGGGGTAGAGCAAGAGATCAAGACCTTGGATATTGTTCTAAAAAAGCTAGCTATTGAGGACCAGGGATCTAAACTTGGGGAGGAAGACAACGGAAATAAATCGAAGAAGCAGCCTGATAATCCTGCTACATTAGCCACATCGGAAGTTGTAGGTGCCTCGACAGAAGCCACCAATACTTTGGCAGCGATACTGCTAAAGCTTCGACAGAAGATATCAACACCACATTGGAAGCTGTCGGTAGGTCAACAGACGTCGGCCAAATTCAAGGAGACCCTCCTCTTACTGAAGAAGATGAGCGGTGGTATATATCTTTATCTTTCCTAGCATTTTTATTTTTGATAAGGATTTCTTTTAGCTATAGTTTAGTTTACTCTTTGTTGTAAACTTGTTAATAAAGTTCAAGTTTCGTTTATGTAAGTACTATTCCATATGAAGTATTCAGTCGACTCGGGACACCCGACAAATTTTCAAGACGTCACACACCGTGACCATGGAAAAATCATAATACAACAAGCGAACCCGACAAAAACTCGGGGGCTGTATACAATGGTTTTATCTGAAGCCTCGCAAAATATTTGAGTGCTGCAATCAGTGATACGACAAAACACAAACAAATTCCACGAAAATCTCAGGGATCATGTGAGTGATGCAATCGATGGAAACAATACAAATTAAAAAGGCTCACGCTGGTGCACCTAAGCTACGAAGCCGAAAGTGCACACGGTTCCCTCGATTGAATCGGGCGCTGCTGCAGATAAAATACAAAAAATACATTTTTGGTTCCAAGCAAAGTTGCAATTACTATGGGTCCCTTGGGTCTGCAACATGAGTTGATCACTTCAATTTTTTGCTACCGGCACTTCACAAAATATAAGCAACATAATACCGATGCCAAAGGGCCAGCACGCCAAAACTTGCAACTCAATCAACAATACTCAAAAAGTTGCCATCAGCACCTGAAGACACTTCTGCAAAGCAACAATGCTTCTTCATGATAAAAAAATATCAATTTTGAAAGATTTGCTCGCCTCCGGTTGACAAGGAGCTTGTCGTGATGTGCTTTGATGAGGATGACGATGGTATACCTATTGTTACAGGTGATGGATGTGTTATCCAGTATATGCCAGGTGATGATCGGGTGAACGAGGAAGCGGAAGAAAATGATGGAGAATCATTGGTCAAGGATGACGAAGATCAGGCCGAGTACATCAATGCTTCAAGCTTTGATGAAAAGAATGAAATAAGGTTGAACAGTGGCGACAAAGAAGAGGCGGATGCATTGAAGGAAGAAGCATTGAGTGTCAAGGGTGATGTAGTGAACGGACTAGCGAACTCATATCATATTTCCAACGACGGTCCCCATGAAGAAGTGTGAACAAACGAGGATGAAGAAGATGTTGTATTGTGATCCAAATTCATATACTAAAGGGAGGCTAACTTCTGACGAGCGGAGCGAGGGTACGGATCGTTGGCACCGCCTATATATACATCTTGTAAGCCGCCGGCTAGGGTTGATCAGATTATAAGATAACCCACGGCGTTTGTAAACACCTCCCGATATAGTGAAGTTTTGTTGGTCGGCGCCCGTGGTTTTTTCCCCTTCTTTGTTGGAAGGGGTTTTCCACGTTAAATCTTGTGTCCCCTGCGTGTGTTCTTGTTTCGTTCTTCGTTATTTGCTTGTCGCTTTTATAACAAGTGGTA
The DNA here is from genome assembly GCF_022539505.1 of Lolium rigidum. Taxonomy (NCBI): domain Eukaryota; kingdom Viridiplantae; phylum Streptophyta; class Magnoliopsida; order Poales; family Poaceae; genus Lolium; species Lolium rigidum. The sequence goes on along the minus strand of NC_061510.1, from coordinate 4,038,870 downwards.
TCGAGCCCGTGTTTCAATCTAGGGTTTTGCGACATGTCTTCCTTGAAGTTCGATCTACCGCATGTTGGATTACACCACAAGATTTTCTCCGTGGCAAGTGAAGATGAGGGCGATACTTACCCAATCTTCTCGATCCGGATGAAGCTCTTGATGGATTTGGCAAGAAAGATGCCAAGACCTGGACCGACGAAGAAAAGAGGAAAGACCGTAAGGCTTTTTCATTAATTCAGCTTCATCTATCCAACAATATCTTGCAGGAAGTGCTGCTGTCTGAGAAATCCATGGCGGCTCGTGGTTGAAACCGGAATCGATCCGCATGTCCAAAGATCTAACCGAGTAAGATGCACGTGAAGATGAAGTTGTTCTCGCACAAGCTGCAAGAAGGTGCGTCAATGATGAATCACCTATCGATCTTTAAAGAGATCGTTTCTGATTTGCTATCCATGGAGGTAAAATATGATGATGAGGATCTAGCTCTTATACTGTTAGTCTCGTTGCCTAATTCTTTTGCGAATTTTCGAGACACCTTGTTATACAGTCGTGATGAACTAACCCTTGCCGAAGTTTATGAGGCCCTCCAACAGAAGGGAAAAGATGAAATCTATGGTGCGAGCGAGAGGGTTCGTCATCTAAGGCGAGAGGCACCTGCAGTCCGAGGCGGGATCGAGAACGAAACAACAACTACAACAGAGATAAGAGCAAGACCGACAGAGGTCGCTCAAAGTCCAAGGGACGAGATGGTAAGTTCCGCAAGTATTGTAAGAAAACTAGCCATAATATTGATGATTGCTGGAAGTTGCAGAACAAAGAGAAAAGAAACGGTACCTACCAACCGAAAAACAAATCCGAGGGTGATGGTAAGGCTGCTGTTGTTTCCGAGTGATAATTCGGATGGCGATTGCCTAGTTGTGTTTGCTTGGTTGTGTTTCGGTAATGATGAGTGGATCCTTGATTCCGCATGTTCGTTTCATATTTGCTGTAACAAAGACCGGTTCGGTTCTTATGAGTTTGTGCAGAGTGGAGATGTTGTGCGTATGGGAGATAACAACCCACGTGAGATCGTGGGCATTGGCTCCGTTCGGATCAAGATGCATGATGGCATGACACGCACTCGACGGATGTTAGACACATACCTGGCATGGCCGAAATCTGATCTCTCTCGGTACCCTTGATGTTGACGGGTACAAACACTCCGGTTCTCGCGGAGTTCGAAGGTAACAAAAGGTTCTCTCGTTCACATGATTGGTGATATGAATTCTGCAAAGTTATATGTTCTTAGAGGTAGCACTTTATCCGGTATTGCTGCTGTCTGTTATTCCCGATGAACCTGGTAAAACTAATCTGTGGCATATGCGTCTTGGACATATGAGTGAACATGGCATGGCGAATTGCACAGGAGAGACCTGCTAGATGGCTGCAATTTGAGTAAGTTTGAGTTACGTGAGCACTCGCATTTTTGGTAAGCATAAAAGAGTTAAATTCAATGCTTCCGTTCATACCACCAAAGGGATTTTAGATTATGTGCATGCTGATGTGTGGGGACCTTCCCGCAAGACTTCTCTTGGTGGTGCAAATTACATGCTTACTATCATAGATGATTACTCCGAGAAAAGTGTGGCCTTTCTTTTCGAAACATAAATCTGATGTGTTTGATGCTTTTAGAAAGTGGAAAGTTATGGTAGAGAAGCAAACAGAAAAGAAAGTTAAATTGCTTCATACTGACAATGGCATGGAGTTTTGTTCTACTGTTTTCAATGATTATTGCAGCGATGAAGGCATTGTCAGGCACCACACCATCCCATATACTCCTCAGCAGAATGGTGTGGCGGAGAGGATGAACAGAACCATCATCTCCAAGGCTCGCTGCATGTTGTCTAATGCCGGTATGCATAGACGTTTCTGGGCTGAAGCAGCCTCCACCGCCTGTTACTTGATAAACAGGTCACCTTGTATTCCGCTTGATAAGAAAACTCCTATTGAGGTATGGTCTGGTTCACCTGCTGATTATTCACAGTTGAGAGTTTTCGGTTGCACTGCTTATGCTCATGTTGATAATGGAAAGCTAGAGCCCAGGGCTGTTAAGTGTTTGTTTCTTGGTTATGGTTCAGGAGTTAAGGCATACAAGTTATGGAATCCTGAAACTAAGAAAGTTTTGCATAGCAGGAATGTTGTCTTTAATGAGGCTGTTATGTTTTATAAGAGTTCATCTATAGATGTTACTGATGCTGTTGATTTTTCTGATAATTCTGATGATGAACAACAGAGGATTAGCGTGCAGGTGGAGCACGTGGAGGAGAAAGAAAATGATGTTGCTGAAATTGATAACACTGTTGTTCAGCACTCACCACCTGTTTTGCAGCAAACAAATAGTTCCATTGCTTTCTGATAGACCGAGGCGTAACAAAGGTCCACGTCCTCGTTTAATTGAAGAATGTAATCTTGTTGCTCATGCTTTGAGTTGTGCTGAGACAGGTGGAGCATGGTACCGAACCCGCTACATATACCGAGGCCGTTGCATCCGTTGACCACGTGAAGTGGATTTCTGCTATGCAAGAGGAGATGCAATCGCTTGACAAGAATGGCACATGGGATGTTGTGCCCTTGCCTAAACAAAAGAAGGGTGTCCGCTTGTAAGTGGATATTTAAAAGAAAGGAAGGTTTGTCTCCTAGTGAGCCTCCGAGGTTTAAGGCAAGGTTAGTAGCAAAAGGTTTCAGCCAAATTCCAGGTATTGATTATAATGATGTATTCTCTCCGGTTGTGAAGCATAGTTCCATTCGTGCATTCTTTGGTATTGTGGCTATGCGTGATCTTGAGCTTGAGCAGCTAGATGTAAAGACCGCTTTTGCTGCATGGTGAGCTTGAGGAGGAGATATACATGGACCAACCTGAAGGTTTTGTTGTGCCTGGTAAGGAGGATCTTGTTTGCAAGTTGAAGAGGTCCCTTTATGGTCCGAAACAGTCTCCAAGACGATTGGTACAAAAGGTTTGATTCATTTATGCTTGCACATGAGTTTAAGAGATCTAAGTATGATAGTTGTGTTTATATCAAGTTTGTTAATGGATCACCAATATACTTGCTGTTATATGTTGATGATATGTTGATTGCTGCCAAGAGCAAGAAAGAGATCACTATTTTGAAAGCACAATTAAGTAGTGAGTTTGAGATGAAGGATCTTGGTGCTGCTAAGAAAATACTAGGTATGGAAATTACAAGAGACAGAAAATCTAGTGTGTTATTTCTTAGTCAGCAAAATTACATTCGGAAAGTTCTTCATCGTTTTAATATGCATGATGCAAAGTCTGTTAGTACACCAATTGCTTCCCACTTCAAATTGTCAGCATTGCAATGTCCTAGTACTCGATGAAGATATTGAGTACATGTCTCGAGTTCCATATTCTAGTGCTTGTTGGTTCCTTGATGTATGCCATGGTTTGTTCTCGTCCCGATTTATCCTATGCTATGAGTTTGGTCGATCGATATCTTGCTGATCCCGGTAAAGAACATTGGAGAGCTGTTCGAGTGGATTTTCAGGTACCTTCGTGGCACATCCAAAGCTTGTTTGAAGTTTGGCAAGACCGGTGAGGGACTCGTTGGCTATGTGGATTCAGATTTTGCTGCCGATTTGGATAAGAGAAGATCCCTCACGGGTTATGTGTTCACTGTTGGTGGATGTCTTTGTGAGTTGGAAGGCAACGTTACAATCGTTGTTGCCCAATCTACGACCGAAGCAGAATATATAGCAATTAATGAAGGCGGCAAAGAGTCTCGTTTGGTTGAAAGGTTTGTATGCTTGAGCTTTGTGGAGATGATTCTTGCATTAACTTGTTTTCTCGACAGTCAAAGTGCAATATACCTTACTAAAGATCAAATGTTCCATGAGAGGACAAAGCACATTGATATCAAGTACCATTATATTCGCGACATTGTTGCTAAAGGTAAACTGAAGGTATGCAAGATAAGTACTCATGATAATCCTGCTGATATGATGATAAAGCCAGTTCTTGTTTCCAAGTTTGAGCTTTGCTCGAGCTTGGTTGGTATAACTGTTTAGCCCAAGTGGTTGTTGGCGCCAGCAAGTGTTTTTCCTTTGTCCGTTCGGGAGATTGTTGAAGTTCATGCTACAAGATGGAATTTGTCTCAAGGTGGAGTTTGTTGTATTGTGATCCAAATTCATATACTAAAGGAGGCTAACCTCGACGAGCGGAGCGAGGCCCGTCGCCGGAGGCTTGGGCCGAAGCGTAGCGTAGTCGAAGTTAGCCCATACGTCGTGCCCTGCAGGGGCGCCTGCGAAGGGGGTGCGGGGGCGGCAGCCCCCGTGGTACGGCTATCGGATCGTTGGCACCGCCTATATATACATCTTGTAAGCCGCCGGCTAGGGTTGATCAGATTATAAGATAACCCACGGCGTTTGTAAACACCTCCCGATATAGTGAAGTTTTGCTGGCTGGCGCCCGTGGTTTTTTCCCCTTCTTTGTTGGAAGGGGTTTTCCACGTTAAATCTTGTGTCCCCTGCGTGTGTTCTTGTTTCGTTCTTCGTTATTTGCTTGTCGCTTTTATAACAGAAGAGGTGGATGGTGAGGAAGAGTATGCTAGTGAACCATCTGCTCTAGACGATCTATATGAGTATGATAATGAATTAAATCATAATGATGAGGCTATATCAAATAACTTTGACGACATGGAAATGAATTATGTAGTTGACGGGCTGATGCTGGATGGCAAGGAGGATGACGTTTATGAGTGCGATGGGAATAGTCCATGTGAAACAGGGGATACCATAGTAACCAGTCGACATCTCATTGAGTCGAGTGGCAAGTTACTTATGCTAAGAGCATGTCTAACAGGCCCCGTGTAACCCGCCCACCCCGTAAAATTCCGGCGACATACGGGGCAGGCGCGGTTTGGGCCGTCTAGCAGGTCCCGTATTCGGGCCGCCCCGTTTCGGCGGAATACGGGGCCCAGGAAATCGGCCCCGTCGCCCCGTACATATAGTGGGCGCAGGTGCGAGTGAGGGGTTAACCCCTCACTCGCAACCCTAGCTCCGCCGCGCGCCGCCGCCTCCTCCTCCTGCTCCGGCGAGCAATTAGCCGCTCCCCCGCCACGCATTCCACCCCAAAAGCTAGGATGGACTCCCGCCGCCGCGATGAGGTCCTCGCCGGCGAGCGGATCGAAGCGATCCCGCTCGCCGGACACCGTAGAGGAAGCGTGGCGGCTGAAGTGCAAACTCTCGGCCGCCGGCAGCCGTCGCGCGGCACCTGCAAGTACGCCGGCGCGCTGTACGTGCCGGACCCGCTCCGCGAGTTCGCCGCGGGTGGGCGGTGGTACAAGCAGGACCCGCCGCTCAAGCCGATGAGCGGCGAGGCGTTCGAGAAATGGCGCGCGCAGTGGCTGCGCGACCGCGCGGCGTTGGCGGAATGGAGGGCGACCATCGGCAGCAGCAGCGAGCGGCGGAGGAAGCGGAGGCGGCGAGGAGGAAGCGGCGGCGGCGGAAGAGGAAGAAGGAGGCGGCCTACCGCCGTGCGGTCGCCTTGTCCGAGGCGGATGCCGCCGAAAAGCGGCGGCGGAGGCAGAGGAGGAGGCGGCGGCCATCGCCGCCGTCCGGGAGTTCGAGCGCGGCAGGCGCGGGAGGCCCGGGAGGCGCGGGAGGAGGCGGCGAGGATCGCCTTCATCCCCTACGTCATCCTGGACGAGTAGAGGTAGGTTAAGTAGTATGATCCGTAGTATGATCCGTAGTATATGATCAAAATGTGTGTATGCTCCCTACTATGATCAATGAAGATGAACTTCCCGGGGTTTTAATTTTTGAAAATACGGGGCGAAATACGGGGTCTGCTAGACGGCATGGCTCGAAATGGAGCAGTTTTTCGATACGGGGCGAAATTAGAGCCTTATACGGGGCAGCGAAATACGGGGCCTGTTAGACATGCTCTAAGGCGGCAACAATGCATAGCACCTAGATCCGGCAGCTACACCATCGAGGTGGAGGCCGTCGAGGCAGACTTGCAAGCAGGAGAGTGGGTCGAAACGGACGTGAGAGGCACAATCTACGCGAGTGCCGTCACTCGGTACATGTTCCTACGTTTGACGAGGACGATGAATGGGTCTGCTACTTCGCGTATGAACATGACGTGGTAGACTTCCAATCCCAGACAATGGATGCAATATTAGATAGGAAATCGACATGGTTTTTTCCACGAGAGCTAGTTATTTAATTGCACGAATGCACAGGTAAAGTAGTACAGTACTACTTGCTATTGTAAAACTATTCATATGTAATAACGTCGAAAGGAAAATATTAACACGGTGAAATATTTATTGTCAGATTGATATGTCGTTATTCTTGATAAAAAGCTACATACGCCACGAGTGCGTCGTTTTGACCCCTGGGCTCTATGGAGCTTGTTATATTAGAAATATGAAAAATGATATGTATAGGTGTCAAAAAATTCTGGTTTTCCGTAGTAACAACAATTTTCTCTTACTACACAACTTATAAATGTTTAGACAAATTTATGTGCTGTGGTGTTGGATATTTGGATGGGAGGTACAAATCCATGTGATGAGCTGTGGTGTTGTGGCATATATGATGTATACAGACAGCAGGGCAGCTAACTGAATCATGGAACATATTGTTAGAACAAATTCACACATGGTTTCAACGATTTATCGACATCCGGTATAACGGAAGCATCATCAGTATGGTAGAAATGTTTTTTTGCAGACTCGGGATTATTGTACGGAAAACACACATCTGAGAATGAGAAGCTTAGGCCATCTCCAACACGGCGACTCATCCCGCGTCCGCGCGTCCAGATGGGTCGCGGCAGACAAAATCGCGGCCCAACGCCACGACGCATCCTAAAAACGGACCGCCGTGGTGTCTGGGACGATTCAAACACGGCTCAAATCTGAGCCAGGTTTGCGTGGCCGCGAATGATACGTGGCGTTCTCCCGCGTCTGCCTGCTCGTCTCCCAGGCCCACCTGTCAGTGGACGGGCGTCCTATTAAATGTGGACTGGGAGGGACGACTGTCTCTATCCAGTCTCCACTCCCCACGCACACTCGCTCGAGCTTCCACCGCCATGGCCCCGAAGCGCGAGTTGGAGCCTAGTGCGAACGACCACGAGGTCAGCAGCAACCGGCAAGTCAAGCCGGCGGCTTTCAACGTTGGGCCACCGGCGCCGATGCGCGCGCGGATCTACGCCACCGTCGTGGTGAAGCAGATCTTCTGGGAGGCCGGTGCCCCAATACCGTGGGGCGGCGTGCACCTCCTCCACGGCTGGCACCTGAGCCCAGATCAGGTTCTTGTGCCGCCGATCCCGGCCACCGGCCGCGCTCACCTGGTGGAGATCTAGCGGCAGCGCGCACAGCTGCAGGCGGACCTTCGGGAGGACCCGCCTATAGCGACAAGAGTCTCAATGGGGACCTGTGGTTCGAGGTGGAGCACGCTGCACGCCGGCGCACCTGCTTCACGTCGGTGACGATGAAACCTCGCGCACGCCGGCGAGGAGGGCAGGTCGCCGCCCCGGCGGCCTCTACATCGACGAGCCTGCGGCTGCTCCACCGCGAGCCTCACCACAGGCCCATCCCGAGGATGACGACGACCCCGAGCTGCGCACCGCACTCGCGGCGTCCGTCGAGGTCAATGACCTCGAGGAGCTGGCCAAATGGCCGCACCTCGCTGAGGTGTTGCACGCCTCCATGCTGGAGGAGGAGGCCAGGAAGGCCGAGGAGGACGCCGTCGCGTGGGCGTTCCTCGCCATGGTGCGCCGGCAAGAGGAGGCCACACGCCAGACCGTGCTCCAGGAGGAGGAGGAGCGCCTCCTCTGCCTCAAGCACGAGGCTGAGCTTGAGGCCGCTGCAGCGGAGCAGCGGGAGGAGGCGTCGCGGCTGGCATGCTTGCGCAGGCCGGCGAGCCCTCCGCACCCGCACTCCGCCTGGGAAAGAGCCCAGTGGTCGCCCTGGCCGGAGTCCCCGGCGCCCTCCGGCGTGTCCAGCAGGAACAGCGCGTCGCTGCCTGGGGGTGACGTCCTCATCGACGGCGAGGATGACGAGTACCACTAGGAGTAGGTGGCGCGCCGGTGGCCACCACGTCCCAAACCCTAGCCTAGGATTTCTACTTTTTTTTCTAGTTAAAGTCCTTATAGGGCTTTCTTTTGTGTATATTTGACCAAAATAGGGCTAAGTTTAACGAATTTTAGTTTTTTTAAAAAATCGCAGTTTTTTTTTGCCCGTGTTGTAGCCGGTGACGGAACTCAACGTGCCGGAGGCATGGCAGGCAAGTCTCGATTCTTGTTTAACTCTTGATTCCAGATCTGTAAATTTTGGGGTAAAAATCTCCTGATGGATGCAGATCTGCTCATCCATAATTGAGTTTTATTTAGTTCGCTAATGTTTCCGTCTTGGACGTAAATTTTATGCACATACCGTCAGGTGATCGATGACCTCTACATGTCTGACGATAGTTTAGTTGCTATTGCTTTGAGAGTTAGCGTATCAGTCCTATTTTATAACCATGCTGCTAGTTCGCGTGTATCAGTTCTATTTTACCTGGATACACAGGTCGGAGCAGGTCTGTTTTCTGAAAATCTTCTGTTTGCAGGATGTCCTCGCAACAGCTGAGCGAAGTCTTCCCGTTGTTCGATTGGACTGAACCAAGCTTCTGATCGAGTCGAGTTGATCCCATGGCGTTGACGACATGGCAGTCTTCACAGTGGGCCGACCTCCTGCCGGAGCTCCTAGGACGGGTCATTGCCCGCCTCCCGTTTCCCGACGACCTCGCCCGCTTCCGTGCCGTGTGCCGTCCTTGGCACTCGGCCGTGCGGGAGCACGGCCGTCCTGGGCTGCCGTGGGTCCTCCACTCCGATGGCACTTTCGTCACCCACGATTATGGTTTTCATCGGCGTGTTCCTTTCCCTGGCAATACAAGATTCGTGGGCGCCAATGGCAGCTGGCTCGCGCTCTACCGCACCGATGGCGCCAATGGTGGACGGCGCAGCTATCTTCTCCATAACCCGTTCACCAAAACTACGGTGCCGCTCCCTGGCCTAGACTCTGTCATCGGGAAGGTCCATGACAGGTTTAAGATTCGAAAGGTGCTCATGCGGTCTGACCAAGATGATATCATCGCCGTGACGACCAACAGTCGAAATTACCCACTCATCTTGTGTCGTCCCGGGAAACCCGGTGCATGGTTCCCTGAACAAGGAGATGTAGCATATGCCTCTATAAATGACATCGCCTTCCACGGGGGAAATCTCTATGGGATCACCTATGACAAGGAGCTTGTCATGCTGGGTCTTGACGAGGATGACGATGGCATACCTACTGTTGCAAGTGCTGGATGTGTTATCGAGTACATGCCGGGTGATGATGAGGCATATGAGGAAGAAGCGAATGAAGATGGTGCAGAAGCATCAAGCACTGAAGACGAAGAAGAGGCAGAGTACAGTGACATGTCAAGCTTTGATGAGGAGGCAGACGAGGATGGGGAATCATCGAGCAACAATGACGAAGAAGAGGCAGACTATGACGAGACAGACTACGATGACTCACTGTCAAGCCTTGATGCAGGTGACGATGACCATGAAGATTTTTCAAGCAACGATGATGAAGAGGATGCACCAAATGTTATAAATGGTCTAGATGACTATGAAGGTGATGGGTTAATGTCAGAACGCGCTGAGTTCCTTGAGGATGGTTACTACGAGCACGGAGGAGACATGCCCAACGAACCAATGGAATACATATATATTTTTCGATATCTCATCGAGTCGAATGGCAAGTTGCTCATGCTAAGGCGACGAGAGCGCACACAACATTGCTCCGATAGCTACATTTTAGATGTGGAGGTCCTAGAGGCAAACTTGGGCACATGCAAGTGGGTTCCAACTGATATGGCTGGCAGACTCTACGTGAGTGACCGTAACTCAAAATATGTTTCTGCGCTTAGCGACGAGGATGAGAATGAGTTGGCCTTCTACTTTGTGGATGAGCATGACGAGATGGACCCAGAATCTCAAACTCCTGATGAAATCATGGGGAGTATGGCAACGTGGTTTTTCCCACGAGAGTTGGTTGTTTAATTAGTAGTGAGCACTAGTTTAGTTCAAATGTCCATCTTATTTTTGCGCAGTTTTCTTTATGGATTTGCCTCACGCTAATACTACATAATGTGGTATTGTAAAAGACTTTTATGAGATAATATTTTAGAAGTATTTATATGGCTATATGCATCGCTTGATGCAGAGCTGGTGTCTATTTTTCCCTTTCCAGAAAAATGGACGTCTGACAAATTGAGGTGACGTCGCTGTAAAATAAAAATGTCAGATGTGAGAGTTCTTTTGATGCTGGATTGTTTGTATGATCGAAATATCTTCCCTTTATTTTGCAAATTTACTCTCATTTTATATTCTCTACTGTTTTTGATCCAACCTAACTCTTGAAAGGTCTCAGATTTTCTAGGATGTCATGCGTGTCTGTTGCAGTCAAGGTACAATATGCTCTTAATTACTAAAAACTGAAGTACATATATTATCCACCTGACCTTTAATTGGTTACGACAAGCATCTTCTTTGCTTCAAGTTCTTACTGTTGTTACCTCGAGGTCACTACTCTGGCTCAACTCAACAATATTTGATGCATCTGTATGTTTTTAGTGCAAAATATCACTTCATCTAGAAAAAATGTGCAGTAACAAATTTTAAATGCTAATAGTCACTGATTGGAAATTAGAGCTCTATGGTCATTTTTTGTTGATTATTTTTCCAAATGTTACTATTGTGAACCATTTGTAGCATTAACCTACTCTCGCTTAATTAATTGACTTCCTGGGACTGAAGAAGATGAATGCTCACACTCTGGACCCTGTTTAAAAAAGGTTGCCTAGACATTTTACTGGAAAACATGGTTGAATCTAATGCCTTTTCTAAATGTGAAGCGCATTCATCGAATATCTGATTAATCTGGTCATCATTGATAAATAATCTACAGTATGAAACGCTCCTCTGTATCTATGCAGGTACCTTGATGTATGTTCCCCTGTATCAGCTGCACAGTTTCTTTACATTTGCCAAACTTGATAATTAAGCCTATGTATAGCCCAAAAGTCTGAGGTTGACGAGACCGAAAATCTTATTATAGCATCATCATGAGAGAGTAAACTTCTTTGCCGGCACCTTGAATCGGTTAAACATTTCCCCGTTATGGTTGTATCATAAGAGGTATATGCTTATTGGTTTTTTTTCTATGTCTGTTCAGAAATCAGATTGATTTATCCTCTTATGCGTTATGAACACAGTGAACCTCTTAGTGGATAATACTGGCAGCATATAATTTTTATGTACTTCCTCTGTTCATAAGTACTTGTCTCTGGTTTAGGTAAAATGCAGGCTAAAATCTGTCTAGGTCCTGCAATAAGTAGTTAGTGCCGGATGAAGTAATTGTTGTTTACTACCAGCCCACCAGGAGCCTTTTGTACATAGATATAAGAAGGTTTTAATGTTCTTCCGGGCAAAGATGTAAAAGAAAGTACCAGTGACAAGACATATAAATAGAGGTAAAAATCCACATTAAAAGATAATCTCGAAATCCTGGGCTCTGAGCTCAAGGATCTTGCTACATTTGTTTTGTAGAAATCAGCTTTCGGTTGGCAAAGGTCGCTAATGGTGCTACTTCAACCGTCAAAGTTGTTTTGTCTGCAGGTCAGGTCTTCTCTTGCTCTGAGAACATGAAAGAAGTTCAATGGAAGCAAGGGACTGTTCTTCTCCCAGTAGGACTCCTATTCTTAACACAAATATATCCAACATTTTATTCAGTTTTTCATCTCATGCGGTTCCAGACAATCCATTTGTTAACCATTTTCTCTGTCGTGTGCCAACGGTATGAGTTATTGTTAATCTGAATGGTGCAATGCCAGCATGTGTTGACCCTACACAAGCTTGTCCAGCCTCATGTGGACAGATGATAATAGCATTTCAGTGTACAGCAACCAAAACGGCATGAGAACCAACGCCTAAGGATCATCCTATACACGTTATCCAGCTTCAAACTGCGTCCAGAGATATCTGCATTTTTGTTTGATTCGTAGCTATATTGTGGAATGTAGTATCACAGAGAATTGTCATCTGTGTGTTCTGACTTCTCAGTGAGCTAGCCTAGTAGATGGTGTTGATATTGTTGAACCAAACGGAAGCGTACACAAAGTTTGTGCATACCAATGTGATGGACTCTACTCAATGCAGGTATATATGTAATATTGTGTCGGATGGAAATTGTGTCGAACTAATAGGAGCGTTTCTTCAGAAAATTAATACAAACATGTATCTTTGATGTGCCTGATCATTGAACCCCTAATTTTTACTTTCCAAACATTATAATGCAAAGTACAGTGGGTTACACGTGGAAATACAACGTCGCCCAAACAATAAACTTTACCCCCGCGTCGCTCGAGCGGAGCGACACGGGGGAAACCCTGGAGGCGCCGCCGGCCAGATCTCCATGCAGGCTGCCCCTCCGCCGCTGCCGCTGGCCAGGCCGCAGTGGCGGCGACCCCGGCCTCCGAAGGCGGTGCGGGGAGGACTCGCGGTGGACGCGGTGGGAAGCTGGGCGTCGACGGCCAGGCTTGGCGGTGTCTGGAGGCGCGGGATGCCGGGGCGGCGGCCCCAGACTTCGGTGGGGAGGTGGCTGGCGGGCATGGCGCGGTGCGGGCCGCGCGCCCGGCGTGCTGCAGCGGAGCTTCACTGGCGGCGTCTGGCGGCGCGGGACGCCGGGGCGGCGGCCCCGGGCTTCGCTAGGGAGGTGGCAGGCCGGCGCGGCGCGGGCCGCCCGCCCGGCTGGCCAGGGGGCTTCGTCGGCGCTCGCTGCATCTGCGTGGTGCTGGAGCGGCGACTCCGGGGCTGGGTGTGGCGGTTTCAGGCGCCTCGCTCCCAGATCTGACGAGGGGCCTGGCCGATGTGCTGCTGCTCGGCTTCGTGCGTGGCGGGAGGGCGTCGTGGGACTCGTGGGCTGTGCGGGGAGAAGATAAGGTGGTCCTGCGATCGTCAGGGGAGAAAAAGCTTGGAGGGAGCCTGCGTGAGTTGTTCTTGCAGCATGATCTTGTACCGGCGATCTCGGCACCGTGGTTCTGCTCGGACGTGACCCCCATCGTGAGGGCGTGGAGGAGTTCTGGGCGAAAGCCTAGCCTCGGCCGTTGGTTGGGGCCGACAGCGGCGGCGCCCTGGCGTCGCCTACCTTCTTGGAGGCGTTGTCGTAGAGCTCCGCTTTCACATCGTGGAGTTGTGGCCCTCGGGAGAAATCCCTAGCTTTGGGTTGCTGAAGCGGGCGATGGTGGCGGTTGCGTCGCTATCTTCTTGAAGGCATCGTCTTGCAGGGTCTACAAGTGTCTGTTTGCTCGTATCTCTCTCGTCGGCGGGTTGGTGGATGTCGGGGTGGCGGCCCCGAAAGATCGTGTTGGTGCGCCGAGGTGGCGGCCTCGGAATCATCGCGGGTGGTGGCCCTTTGAGGTAGGGCTGCGGCTCGTCATGGCTTGGGTGGCGGTGTTGTGCCGTTTGGGCCGGTGGCTCTGTCGGCCGGTCGACAGCGTCCACGTTGGGGCGGTCGGACTTTATGCTGGGGCGGCGGCCCGGGTGAGTTGGTGTGATGCCCGTGGTCTGCGGCCGTTTACCCTGTGTAGCTTGGGTTGCGGGTGGATGGTTCGTGCGGCGTTGCAGCTCGAGAGCGAGAGGTGTTACGTCGGGGCGGCGGCCCCGGAAGGTGGTGGTGGTCTTGGTGGACGCGCAGGGTGCGACGGAGCAGCGGTATGTCGGAGCGGCGGCTCCAAATGTTCGTCTTCCTGACAGTGTTGAGGATATCGGCTTTGTGTCGTGAGGGCGACAAGGTCGTTTTGGCGCAGTTCTCTGAGCGGTTCGTCTTCTTCAGCTAGGTTGGAGTGTCCCATGTCTGCTCCTCCCATAGTAGTCATGGCGTCTTCTCTCCGGCTTGGTTGGATGGCTAGCTGGTCTTCGCGAGTGTGTCGTCTGCTTGTATCAGTAGTGGGTTTGAGTGGGCTTGCTCTTGTGACGTGGTGAGTGGGGGCTTGCCTCCGTGGTGTCTTGTTGTATGGTTTTCGCCCGGTTTTCTCCTAAAAAGTAAAAACTGTGCACTTTCTGCTTAATTAATGGATGAGGCAAAGCCCTTTTGCCTCCGTTTAAAAAAAAATACAACGGGTTACTGTCAAGTTGTATCTTTTGAGGGAGTAGTTTTTCTTATGAGGGAAAGAAAGGTTCATAGTTTTGTTTAGGGAAAAAGATTCCATAGTTAATCAAGCTAGGTCGGTCGTAGTTGCCATCTTCTGTTTCATATCGGGATTCTGTCTTCTTGCTGGCATCTATAAGTGCATCCATCCGATCTCTTTTTCTCTGCAACAGACGTGTTTGCGAAACCGACTGGTCTTTGGTTTCGACCCATCGACGATGGAGGGAAATACTCTGCCGCTGGAGTCCGCAGATGTTGTCCGCGAGATCTTTCTCAAGTTGGCGACCAGGGACGTCGCCGGCTGCTGCTGTGTCTCCAGGCTATGGCGCGACCTCGTCGCCGACCCCTCTTTCAGAAGCCTCCACGCCAAGACCGAGGCCAGCCACGTCTCCGCCGCCTCGGAGGCTTTGCTCGTCATGGAGACCCGCGAGACAGCAACCTCTCCCAAGGCGCCTCCTGCGCCCATGGAGCGCCGGTTCGGCACCACCCACAATCTCTTCGCCTTGGGGTTCAGCCCCTCCACCAAGGAGCACAAGCTGTTCCGCTTCTCCTACTATCCCTGCCAGTGGAATTGCAGGAAGTACGTCGACCGAGATGGTGTGCACCTTAGAAGGAGCAGGCGGCGCCGGCGGGTGGCGCGAACGTTCGTACCCTACCAAGTGTCCCCCGTTGCACACCTTGCCACCTCTGTTCGTTGATGGCAAGCTCTACTTCGTGACCACCGGCCGTACAAACCCTGGGCAACGCCGGGGCGCTGACGAGTTGCTGGAAGTCGACGTAGCTACTGAGGCGCACCGCATCTTTTGCCTCCCGTTTGGGGCCGACTCGTACCACGAGACCTGTGATCCTATGGTGAAAACGTTCGAGATGAGCGGGCGGTTGTGCCTGGCTGCCGATCTCCCCAGGGGCCAGCAGACCATTGTCCGGAAGCTCAAGTTCTGGGTCTTATCTTCGCCGCCGCTGGACAAGAAGCTCGAGGACGAGGAGAGCAAGCTGTGTTGGGTCCTGTGCTACAGCTTCGACGTTGGCGACATATTCTTTTTCCATCAGAGGAGCGCCTGGTTCGACGACCACGAGATGGCAATGTGCTTCAGCGATTCTAAGGCCGTGTTCAAGCACCACACGAGAGCACGCGCGCCGGAGCTGTCTCCCGATGCCGACTGTCCACAATGTGACCGACGACTCCAACTCCCTCCTAAGCCGTCCAACTGTCAATGGCGTATTTGCGGGGGCTATCGCCCCAGCCTCCTCTCGCCGCTCACCTTGGCACCGCCACCGTCGTCTAGGGACGGCGAGGAAGAAATACAGGAATTCGAGCATGCCATGTTACTTGCGCTGCGGTGACACGAACCAAAACGTATACGCTGAGCTAACTTAAAAATCCTCATTCGGCGGGCGGCGGGGCCATGCTCTGTTGCACCGGCTTTTCTCGGGACTAATCGGCGGGGCCATGCTCTGTTGCGGCGGCTTTTCTCGGAGCTAATCGGCGGCGCATTTGGATGTCCGGCCCTCCTCTGTGACGCGAGTGACGGCCTGGTGTTGGTATGGTGCTCGATCTGGGCACTCGCCTGGTGTTGGTATGGTGCTCGATCTGGGGCCATGCGGGTCGCGGTGAAGACAGTGCCGGCGTGAGGACTGAGGAGGCCGGTTTGTGGTGCGACGCAGGGGCTGGGCACACTGCATCACGTCCCAAGATCACCGGCCCAAAAAGAAAGTGCCGGGAGTTCTACTAAAAATACCAGAAATTCTATTTGTAGGCAGAAGAAAAAATGTTGCATTTACTCGTGTCGCTATAATTCATTGCTAGCAGTTCACTCTTGGACCGGGCTACCCGGCGGCGCCGCATGTGAGTCATTCCGTGCGGCGGATATTGAACCAGCTACTACCAGCCGAAAAAGCGTGCATGCGGGCTCGTTTGTAAAAACCTGGGATCCAAGTATAGTGTGTAGGCGCAGCAACATGTTGGCAGGCAGCGGCAGACATGCAGTGGAATCTAATCGATAGTAGTCAACAAAATTAGTGCAGTCCATGCAAACGAAACGAATAAAAAAACCCGGCAAATACTGTCAGTGCTTGCATGTCTCGGTGCATGCATATCATATGAAGCATACTGATTCTGAAAACAACAGTACTACACGTTTTAGAAATCATTATCAAATTAATTACATCTAACTGCCAGATTTAAAAATAGAACTGCCAGATTACTGATCTGAAGCGATAATTATGACTTGAAAGACATCTCAATTGCTACTAATTGCCAGATTAACTAGATATCAAATGCCAGGTTAGTTAGGCCTAGCTGCCTAGTTGAATTGTAATTGGGGGCCATATTACTAATCGTTACTAGTAACTGACAGATTAATTAAATACAATTACCAGATTGACTAAGCCTAATTGCCCGAATAATTAAGCTACTAATTCTCACAACTGCTGGAATAATTAGCCCTTGCACGAACTTTGTACTGGCTGCCGAATTCCACCTCTCATTCCGCCGATATTCACCTCCCTTCAACGGCCAGGTGCTTCAACCTCGCACTGAGCTGCGGCGGCAGCCTCCACGGCAGCTCCGTGCTCCACGGCGACCGCGTCGTCCAGCGCTGCTCCGTGCTCCACGGCGACCGCGTCGTCCAGCGCTGCTCCGTGCTCAGCGACGGCCTCCAGCGCTGCTTCGTGGTCGGCAGCGGTGAAGGCCTCCCGCGCCGCTATGTGCTCGGCGGCGACGAGAACCTCCCCTCTGCGTCGTGCGGTGACGGCAGCCTCCCGGTCGGCTCCGTGCTCCGTGGCGACGACGACTTCCCTGCTGCGTCGTGCGGCGGCGACGGCGGCCTCCCGCGCGGCTCCCTGCTCGGCGGCGACTACGGCCTCCCGCGCGGCTCCCTGCTCGGCGGCGACGACGGCCTCCCGCGCGTTCGACGGCGACGGCGGCCTCGTCCTCCTCTCTTCCCTCTGGGCGCTGCTTCCCGTCGTGGTTCCACGGAGAAAGCGATGTGTGGTCGAGAGGAATTGGGATAAGGTTGGGTAGCACGGTGAGGTTAATATGCGATCGCTCCCTAAAGGAAGCGATGCGTTTTTTCTAACCGCCGCACGGAAGTCTCAGGATGCGGCGCTTTTGTACAGATTTTCCCTTTCGGCGTTCTAAAAGTACCTGAAATTTCTTCGCACACACTTCTATAAGAAGCCTTCCATTAAAATTTGAGGCAGTTTTATGGAATGTCAGCATTTTTCTAAATTGAGGAACAAAAATAAGGGCATCTCCACTTGGCGCCATACATCGCGCCCTCCCCCATAAATGAAAATTTAAAATTTGAATTTGATTAAAATAATGATTTTATGGATAGTTCGGCGATAGTTAGTACATTTTTTTAAAAAATACCATAGAAATATAAAAAAAAACTAAACCTAATGGGGGACATAGCCGAGGCCTAGGCGTCGGTACATCGCTACAGCGTAGTCCTCGTCGGGGCGTAGTAACTGCTACAGGTGACGGAGAGGAGACGAGGTCGGCTCACCCTGGTCTCCTACCGACGTGGAAGAGGATGATCTATCTGATTCATGGAGTACGTGGACGTCCTTGCAGAGGAGGTTGGGATGGTTGTGCGATGGCTATGTGTTACGCACTGCCGATGGCGTGGGATGGCCGGATCCGATGGTTCCTCGACTCATGGAGGAGAACCACCGCACCTAGATCCAGATCTACGCCAAGAACATCGGGCAATGGGAGGAGGGGGCCTCTGCACGGTGGGGTGGCTGGCTTGGCCGCCTCAAAGGGGAAGAGGAATGCGTGAGGGGAGTTCTTGTGTGGGGGCGGATGGTTATCTCTCATGGTCGAACGCGGCGTCGGTGGTTAGGGCCTCACCTCGATGGGAAGAGGTATGAGGGAGGGGCGCTCGGGGGTAGGAACTTTTCCCATTCATGGGCCATACTGCCAAACAATTTTAGCTTTGGTGGGGTCTTAGTTGAAAACATCTAAACATTTCACTGGTGGACTTTTGCACGAATCTCTAACAAATAAAGGCCATAGATAGTGCTAGGGAGTGGAGGGTGTGTACTTGTAGGAAATATGTGTCCCCTCGAAGGAGGTGGTCAGTGTGATGGCGATGGAAGGCGAAGTTGGGGCAGTGGCCCCGAGACAAAGCCGACATTGCAGCGACATCCGCTATGGTAGGAGGTGCCACTGATAGATTTTGTCCGTGTGGTGGAGCTCAGTGGTCGGCCGCAAAGCCCCTCTGCTTGACTTGCTGCTCCTTGAGCTTCGCGGTTGGGTTGAACTCCAAGCGAAAGCCTTCCACTGACCCTAAAATCCTATTGATTTGATACTTCCCCGACATTCAACCAAATCTTTGGGTGGCTCTCTTGATCAAGCATTGGTGGAGCATCATGACGAGTGGATCCACACCTAACCGGAAGGCCATCGCCTCCCCACGCTACTCGTCACATGGGAGAGATGGAGCGAACGCAATGCGCGGGTTTTCCACAACAAGTATGTCCTACCCTTACTTATGCGCGGGTTTTCCACAACAAGCATATCCTGCCTTTAGTTATGCGCGGGTTTTCCACAACAACAAAGTTAAGAGGGAAGTCCATTCGTGGGTAACCATGGGAGAGTAATCCCTTGTATTTTTGTTTATGTTCGAACTATCTTGTCAAAATATTTCTCCTTAATTAATAAATTGGGGTAAAAAATTGCCCTCGTTACTAAAAAAATATGCAAAAAGCTCCAGCATGAAAAAAAGTTCAGGTCCTCAATGTCCATCCACATAAAAATAAGCTCGAAAATTAGGAACCAGACAAGCAGGTACTTGAGCACACGGCACAGGGATCTGAATTCTATTTTTTTTTCTGATTTCGATAGCACAAGCTAGTAGTAGCCGTCAAGCCGCAACTAAGCAACAAAAGAAAATTCAGTAATAAACGATCCACAAGTATACGTGCGCTACCAACCCCACCGGGTCACCACCACTGGCATTGGACGGCAGTGGCACAGAGGAGGAACGCAAGAATGATTGGGATACCTGAGCGAGTTGAGAGGCCAATTGGATTCCATCAGTTGCTAGCTACAACACCCCATGTGGCTATATGCGAGATCAATGTACGATTGGTGGCGATTGATTGAACAAGTACAAGCTATAGATCATAGAGGAGTTGCATATTCTGGTGTGAACCAACCACCTAGCTGCAGATGCTATGCGTTTTATACTATATAGGCTGGTTGTTGTGTGTATGATGATGATCTGCTAGTGCAGTAGGGTTTAGTATATTAGTAGTGTGTTTATGGATGCATCTCTCATGTCAAAGTCATGGTTTGTTTAATCAAGTGCTGCCTATGTGACCAGTCGATCACATCAGAGACTGTCACCATGGGCTAATCAGACATTGTTTGTTTGAGACTTTGGGTGCCACGCCACACGGAGAAGAATTAAGTAGTACTGTAGTGCATTTGGATCGGGATATTCACTTTGGCTCATAGGAGCATTTGCTTCCATTGTGTGAATCAACATTTCGAAGTGTCAAAAAATTCTAAACTAAAAATTTTCATGTACATCTACACATTTTATGTTCGTACACAAGTTTTCAAAAAAATCTATAAAAATTTGTGACTCCAGTAAAAAAGACAAATTTTGATGCTATAACACGACTATGTACAGGACATTTTTTTGTCTTTTTTGTACACGCCACATAAAATGTTGTTTCTCCATGAAAACTTGTGCACTAACATAGAATATCACGATGTACAACAAAAAAATTATGTCAGAATTTTTTGACATTTTTAAAATTGTTTTTTAATTATTTTGTATAATAGGAGCATTTGCTCCTATGAGCCAAAACGCCACCTCCATTTGGATCTGTATAATTGTTTGATGAGTATATGGGGATTCGAGAGAAAATAATTCAGAGAATCTTGCAGGTCTGATATGCTGGCCTACCATTGGATCTCCATTATTGATTTCAGTTCTGGAGTAGATGATAGTAGTTGGAGTCAGCAGCATCAAACACTGAAGAACCAAAGAAATTGAATGTATATTGAATTCAATTCAGGTGCGCAGGCACAACTCCAGACATGAAGATGGAAGCGGAACACGACTAGAGGCAGGGAAGGATGGAGGCTGCTGGCTGGCAGGAGCTGAACATGAAGAGGCGACTGGCGACGAGCTTGGATGTTTGGTCATCGATCACGCCGGCATTTGAATTCAGAGGTCGAGGAAGCCGGTCTGGCGGAGCACGGCGTTGCGGACGCGGCGGAGGTCGCGGCCCTTGAGCGTGCGCCCGGCGCCCTCCAGCACCGACGACGACCGCGCGGCTCGCCGCGCCGTCACCACGTGCGGCGGCACCATCTCCTCCCCGTCCTCGTCTCCCGACTCCTCAGCCTTCTTGGCGCTCCCCGCCGCGCGGCGCCCGGACGCCGACCTGCCCGGCCACACCGGCACCCTGACCGGCGCCGACTGCCTCGGTGCCACGGCGCCTTGCTCCGGCGCCCCAGCCCTCACTGGCACGGCCACCCCCGCGTGCATGTGCAGCTGCTGCTCGCCGCCGCCCTCGGCCAGGAGCGACGACAGCCCGAAGCTCTGCGGCACGGCGTGCGCCGCGTGACGCCGCGCCGTTGCGCGCCGCGGCGCCGTGTTCTCGAGCGCCGGCGCGGACGCCCAGCCGTCCACGCCGCCAGCGCCTGCCGGCCAGACGACGTCGCGCTCGTCCAGCTCGAAGCACGCCCCCGCCGTGTCCTCGGCGCCCGCCTCCGGCAGCTTCAGCAGGCCAAGGAACCGGAACGAGCCCGCGCTTGTCGACCGCGGCATCTCCATCGATCGCCGGCTCACGGCGGCCTAGTGACGACGTTCTTGCTCTGGCCCTGGTTTCGGCAGCTTGTTTTGCCACTCTCGGCTTATATGAGCGGTGGAGCCGGAATCGGAGAGGAAGGAGGCCAAAAGGGCAGGAGAGCGACGGTGCTGACTCACTCACTCATGCATGCATTGTCGAGGTGGGTCCCACGTCGAGAAATGAGTTGGAATCTCCAGGTAGATGCAGTTGGATTCTTTTGGTGGAATTTGGATCTACTCTCTAGTATTTCACGAGGAGGATATGGCTAAATGCTGAGAAGATCGTGGGATCTCCATTTTCGTTAAGGGCAGCACATGTCACAATTCCTTTACCAGTTGTCGTTCTCGAGTGAGCATGTGTTCACACAATCTTTCGAGCTCCAGTGATTCATTTACTTTAAAAGAAATTAAAAAGACATTTTAAGTTTTGAAAATATTGGGAAAATCTAGAGCTAGTAAATATTTTTAAATTGTGATATAAATTTATTTAAAGGCTAATTTTTGATGAGCGGAGCGAGACCTGTCACCAGGAGGCTTGGGCAGTGACGCAAATAATCTGAGGTAGAAACTCTAAAAGAAGTTGTAAAAGGACAAAATAGTTTCGTGACATTAACAATGCATATAATTCTAACACAATCCCTAAAAATAGTGTTATAAACGCGATAAGCAAATAACGAAGAACGATAAAGAAACCCACGCAGGGGACACAAGATTTTAACGTGAAAAATCCTCTCCAACAAAAAGAGGTAAAACCACAAGCGCTAGGCATCAAAACTTCACTATATTGGAGACGCATTTGGGCAGAGGGCCAAAGCAAGAACGTCGTCAAGAGGTATATATAAGCTTCGGCCCAAGGCTATACCGTGAGTTATCTTATAATCTGATAAACCCTAGCCGACGGCTTACAAGAGGTATATATAAGCTTCGGCCCAAGCCTACCGGCGACGGGCCTCGCTCCGTTCGTCAGAAATTAGCCTCCCTTTAGAATGAATTTTGATCACAATACAACAAACTCCGCCTTGAGATAAATTCCATCTTGTAGCATGAACTTCAACAATCTCCTGAATCAACAAAGAAAACACTTGTTGACGCCAACAGCCACTTGGGCTAAACAATTATACAACCAAACTCGAGCAAAGCTTAAACTTGGAAATATGAACTGGCTTTATCATCATATCAGCAGGATTATCATGAGTACTTATCTTGCATAGCTTCAGTATACCTTGTGCAACAATATTTCGAACATAATGGTCCTTGATATCAATGTGCTTTATTCTCTCATGGAACATTTGATCTTTCGTAAGGTATATGACACTTTGACTTTCAGAAAACAAGTTAATGTAAGAATCATCTCCACAAAGCTCAGCATACAAAGCTTTCAACCAAACAGAATCTTTGCAAGCTTCAACAATAGCCATATATTCTGTTTCAATTGTAGATTGGGAAACAAAAGGTTGTAACGTTGCCTTCCAACTTACAACACATCCACCAACACTGAACACATAACCTGTGAGTGATCTTCTCTTATCCAAATCGGCAGCAAAATCTGAATCCATATAGCTTGCGAGTCCCTCACCGATCTTGCCAAACTTCAAGCAAGCTTTGGATGTGCCTCAAAGGTACCTGAAAATCCAATGAACACCTTTCCAATGTTCTTTACCAGGATTAGCCATGTATCGACTGACCAAACTCATAGCATATGACAAATCAGGACAAAAACAAACCATGTCATACATCAAGGAACCAATAGCACTAGAATATGAAACTCGTGACATGTACTCAATATCTCCATCATTACTAGAACATTGCAATGCTGACAATTTTAAGTGAGGAGTAATTGGTGTACTAACAGACTTTGCATCATGCATATTAAATCGATGAAGAACTTTTTGAATGTAATTTTGCTGACTAATAAATAACACACTAGATTTCCCGTCTCTTGTAATTTTCATACTTAGTATTTTCTTAGCAGCACCAATATCATTCATCTCAAACTCACTACTTAATTGTGACTTTAAAATAGTGATTTCTTTCTTACTCTTGGCAGCAATCAACATATAACAACAAGTATATTGGTGATCAATTAACAAACTTGATATAAACACAACTATCACACTGAGATCTCTTAAACTCATGTGCAAACATAAATGAACCAAACCTTTTATACCACTGTCTTGGAGACTGTTTCGGACCATAAAGGGACCTCTTCAACTTGCAAATAAGATACTCCTTACCAGGCACAACAAAACATTCAGGCTTGTCCATTTATATCTCCTCCTCAAGCTCACCATGCAGAAAAGAAGTCTTTACATCTAGCTACTCAAGCTTAAGCCACAATACAAAAAAATGCACGAATAGAACTATGCTTCACAACCGGAGAGAAAACATCAATGTAATCAATACCTAGAATTTGACTGAAACCTTTTTCTACTAACCTTGCCTTAAACCTCGGAGGCTCACTAGGATACAAACCTTCCTTTATTTTAAATATCCACTTACAGCGGACGACCTTCTTTTGTTTAGGCAAGCACATAACATCTCATGTGTCATTCTTGTCAAGCGATTGCATCTCCTCTTGCATAGCAGAAGTCCACTTCTCACGATCAATGGATGCAACGGCCTCATCATATGTAGAAGATTTAGTATCATGCTCCAAATGTTCAGCACAACTTAGAGCATAATGAACCAAATTACACTCTTCAATTAAACGAGGACGTGGACCTTTGTTAAGCCTCGGTCTATTAGCAGCAATTGAACTATTTGTTTACTGCAAAACAGGTGGTGAGTGCTGAACAATAGTATCTTCAGCAACACCATTTTCTTTCTCCTCCACGTGCTCCACCTGCACGCTAATCCTATGTTGTTCATCATCAGAAACATCAGAAAAATCAATAGCATCAGAAAAATCTGTAGACGAACTCTTATGAAACATGACAGTCACATTAAAGACAACATTCCTGCTATGCAAAACTTTCTTAGTTTCATGATTCCATAACATGTATGCCTTAACTCCTGAACCATAACCAAGAAACACACACTTAACAGACCTAGGCTCTAACTTCCCACTATCAACATGAGCATAAGTAGTGCAACCGAAAACTCTCAACTGTGAATAATCAGCAGGTGAACCAGACCATACCTCGATAGGATTTTTCTTATCAAGTGAAATGCAAGGTAACCTATTTATCAAGTAACATGCGGTGAAGGCTGCTTCAACCCAAAAACGTCTATGCATACCAGCATTAGACAACATGTAGCGAGCCTTGGAGATGATGGTTCTGTTCATACTCTCCGCCACATCATTCTGTTGAGGAGTGTATGGGATGGTGTGGTGCCTGACAAAGTCTTCATCGCCGCAATAATCATTAAAGATAGTAGAAAAAAATTCCATGCCATTGTTAGTGCGAAGCAATTTAACTTTCTTTTATGTTTGCTTCTCTATCATAACTTTCCACTTTCTAAAAGCATCAAATACATCAGATTTATGTTTCAGAAGGAAAGGTCACACTTTTCTAGAGCACCAACAGAAGTCTTGCGGGAAGTTCTCCACACATCAGCATACACATAATCTAAAATCCCTTTGGTGGTATGAACAGAAATCTTCAATTCTACGTGTATGAATAATGAATAGCTCAACACTATCTATATATAGTAAGATCAATGATAAAATCTCTGTAAGATAAGAAATCATACGGAGTCTGCTTTAGACGTATGACCACTCAAAATACTGAGACAAAAAACATGCGCCTCGAATCTATTCACCAAAGATCAAGATAAAATTGCAGCCCAAATCAATGTTTTAGAGCTCTTAAGTGCGCATCAAACTGGTGGGCTCAGATTACTATATCATATACCATAATTATACAACACTTCTTAGAAAATGGGCCATGTGATTTTAAAATATGGCCCAGAATATTGCAGTATACCATTTTAAAAATGGGCCACGTAATGGTACAAAGCATAGACATTATGCACATACAAAATATCATGGTATGCCTTTTTCTATTATTATGTTGTCTACTTTTCAAAGTGGTATTGTATAATTGCGTCATACAATCTTCATTCAGAAATAAGTGATTCAATCTTATCTTGATAAGGAAGTATCGATAAAACTTAGTCACTTATTTCTGAATTGAGAGAGTGTTATTTTAGAATTTGTTGAATGATTGTGGTGTATACGATACAAAAATCTTGGGTCACATGTTAGAAACGGTGTTAAGGGCCCTAAACCATCGCAGGAGCTTCGCCCCTAGGCTTGGACCGAGTGGATCGTCATCGACCTAGGTTGCCACCGCTATATATACCGCTTTATATGCTGCCGCACAAGATAAGTTGAATCTCTGAGATTCATGGCGTTGTGTAACCGCACCACAGTGAAATTTATTAGCGGGCGCCCATAGGTTTTTTTCTTTTTTTTTTGTTGGAGGAGTTTTCCACGTCAAACTTGTTGTGTTGTTATGTATAGATTTGATCTACTTCTTCCTCTTTACCTGTCACGATTGTAACAAATATCATGAGCCACCAACATGGAAAATCGCAAAGCTAAAAGTGTTCTAATTGCGGGGTACACAAAAATAGCGAATTTGATAAAATTTGGTGATTTGAAACTGCGTACTCAGATCCACTTACAGAGCTGATATTAATAATAAGAAAGAAGATCGAGTTCAGTTTGGCTCTACGTACGGGCGGGGAAATGTTTCCATCAGGATGTCAATAGCCCGAGATCCGCTCCACTTTCACAGCCGCCACCAGAAAGCACTGCTGGACGATGGAAACCGACGGTTGGTTACGACTGATCGAGCTCTTCTCTCGTGTGCGGTTAAGAAGACGACGCAAACACGAGCACGAGTTGCGGTCTACCGTGGTGGCTACCTGTAGGCTAGGGGAAATTGTTTCGATGGTGGCAGTGGCGTTACCTGCACTTTCTTGGCCTTTTCTTCCTTCCTTCCAAGTTTTTACTTTCATGTGTGACGTCGAGCGTGACAGTCCACTCCATCGAGACATGAAAAACGCATGCGTACATATGTAGCACGTCGGCCAAATGCCATTTTGTGTTTGCTCTCTAGTTTTTTTTTTTTTTTTTTTTTTCGAAATGGGGTAGCCCCAGCTTCTGCATCAATTGATGCATACAGCTTCTTTTATTAAAAGAAATAGTTTAGCAATACAATTCACAGCTACACGATCTTATTACAGTTCAAGGATCACAAAGAGTCTGAACAAAGATAAGCCATCTAAAAAGCGAGTAACATGAAGCGCCTTTGCATCATCATGTCAAACGACGATCAGCACACCAGCCGCACCGGTTGTAGAAATCCCGTGCTACCGTTGCCGGTCGGTTGCACCCAATATCCATAGCTCGGCGCTCCTCCGCCGGCTGAAGATAGGACCACATATGGATCCAATGTGTAGCCAAAGGGATAACTCTGCAAAAATGATGGAAAGCTTTTGCTATTAAAGATATAATCATTACGTACATTCCAAATTGCCCAAAGCAAAGCGCACACACCAACTCTAATGTGGACTTTGTCTTTTTTTGCAACCCCATTTAACCAATTGCCAAACATATTTGTAATATTCGAGGGTGGGGGTATATTGAAAGCCATATAAATAATCCTCCAAATCATCTTAGTAAAAGGGCATGAAATAAAAAGGTGTTGTATTGTCTCATCTTGATCACAAAAACAACATTTAACACATCCGTGCCAATTACGTTTAGCCAAGTTATCTTTTGTAAGAATCACTTTTTTATGAAGAAACCACATGAAGATCTTTATCTTTAGAGGAACTTTCATCTTCCAGATATACTTCTTTAGGAAAATAGTATGGCCATTAAGCAAGTCCACATACATAGATTTAACCGAAAAAACGCCAGATGTATTTAACTTCCATTTGAATGAATCCTCACTATCGGTTAACTGAACCAATATGAGTCTATGCAAAAGGTGCGTCCATCTATCCCATTTGTTGCCATTCAAAGTCCTCCTAAAACCTATATTTAGAGGATTTGAGGCCAACACATTTTCAACAGTGACATTCTTGTGATTAGCAATATTATAAAGAGATGGATACTCATCAGCAAGAGACTTATCACCTAACCAAATATCCTCCCAAAACCTTGTATTACGCCCATTACCGACAACAAAAGAGCCCCGGGAAAAAAATTCCTCCTTTACATTCATTAAGCCTTTCCAAAAAGGTGAGTCAGTAGGTGAAGCTGAAACTTGAGATAAAGTTTTAGAACGTAAATATTTTTTACGTAACAACTCTTGCCACATACCATCCTCATTCAAGAGTTTAAAAAGCCACTTGCTAAGTAAACTCTTGTTTTTTAGTTCTAAAACCTCCACTCCTAACCCCCCTTGATCTTTGGGTCTACATATTATGTTCCATTTAGTTAACCTATATTTTTTCTTATGCCCATCACTTTGCCAAAAGAAGCGTGATCTGAAAAAATCTAACCTCTTCCGAACTCCTATCGGAATTTCGAGGAAAGATAACATGAACATGGGGAGACTAGTTAAAACTGAATTAATCAATATAAGCCGATTACCATACGAAAGCAATTTGCCAATCCAACTACTTAACTTTGATTCAAACCGATCCTCCACCGGTTTCCATTCACCATTTCTCAACTTGCTGAAATGTATTGGAATACCAAGATATCTAAAAGGTAATGAACCAATGTCACACCCAAAGAGAGTTTTGTAATCATTCTCCACTTGTTTTGCCACCCCAAAACAAAAAGCTCGCTCTTATGAAAGTTTATTTTAAGACCAGACAACTGTTCAAAAATGCATAGAACTAATTTCATATTTAGAGCTTTATCTATGTCGTGTTCCATAAATAAAATGGTGTCATCTGCATACTGAAGAATCGAAACCCCTCCATCTACAAGATGAGGAATAAGACCAGCAACCTGACCATCTTCTTTGGCCCTAGCGATCAGAATAGCCAACATATCCGCAAGAATATTAAATAGAATGGGAGATAGAGGGTCGCCTTGTCTAAGACCTTTTTTGGTTTGAAAATAATGACCTATGTCATTGTTTACTCTAATACCCACACTACCTTTCTCAATATAATTCTGAATCCATGAACACCACTTAGGATCAAAACCTTTCATACGCAACGCTTGTTGCAAAAAATCCCAATTTACCTTGTCATAAGCCTTTTCAAAATCTATCTTAAACAAAACACCATCTAATTTCTTCCTATGAAGTTCGTGTATGGTTTCGTGAAGGATAACAACACCCTCAAGAATGTGTCTACCAGGCATGAAAGCAGTTTGGGTCGAGCTGGACCACACTTTCAGCAATATTCGAAACACGATTAGTCCCTACCTTGGTGAAAACTTTGAAGCTTACATTTAACAAGCAAATAGGACGATATTGTTGTATTTGGATGGCATTTTCTTTTTGGGGAGAAGGATGATCGTCCCAAAGTTCAAATGAAAAAGAGGTAACTCTCCTCTCTGAAAACATTCGAACATCGCCATCAAGTCGGATTTCAAGATATCCCAAAACTTTTGATAAAACTCAGCCGGGAACCCATCCGGTCCCGGCGCCCTATTCTTTTCCATTTGCATTACGGCCTTCTTAACCTCTTCCATAGTAAAATCAGCAATCAAAATCGCATTTTCCTCGGCAGAGACCATTGGTGCACTGCAAAGTGACACGATCTTGCTGCTGACGTCGTGGAGATCCATCACATGTCAAGGTGGAACCGGCTGGCGCACGGACGGCTGCGCTGGCTGGCCGGCCGGCTCCATCGATGTCGCTGAATGATTGGAGAGAGCGGCGATGGCCGGCCGGAGATGGTTGGGATGACGGGACAAGGTACTGGTGACGCGACGGCGGGTCCGGCCGGAGCGGCCCACGCCGCCGCTGCTCCAGGCCACCTCCCGGCGCGCTGTGCGCCACTGTGGGTGTCGGGAATGGTCGGCGGACGCCCACGGTGCCGTGCCGTGCCGAGCGGCGCACGCAGTTTACGTGTGTCCGGGCACACTCTGTAGTGGTGTCGTGTCGTGCCCAGCTGGCTGTAGCCGGTGACCGCAGCAGACGTCCGATATCACCACTGTGGCGATCGATCCAGGGGTTTGCTCTGCATGCATGACCGGCGAGGCGGACGCCCACCGTGCCGTGCGGCGCACACAGTTAAGTTGCGTGGCGTGCGTGTGAGCGCGCACGCTGAGCAGCGTGTGGTGGTCGGGCACGTCTCCGGCCATCACATCGTGCTCGGCGCCATCCGGCGCGCGGCCACACAACGTAAGAGGTCACTGTATCGAGTCCATCCAGGGCTTGCCCTTGCATGCTCCCGATGTTTTCCCAAGGATACATCCTGCAAGGTGGGCTCGCGTCAAATTGAATACTTCGTAGAAGAAGATGTCAAGACGGTCGATACAATTGTATCAAGCAAGGAACACGACAGAAACATGTGTGCCACGTGGTTTCCGACACAACCTACGTACTTTGAAATTCTCAAGGCGGCGATCCACCCAGCGTCATTTTTGTTTCCAACCGATCCACCAGAGGGATCTAATTTTCATTATCAATGATAACGAAAACACATCAATATCAAGGGAGAGAGAGGGGGGAGCGCCTAATGCGGCGATCCACCTAGCGTCAATGTCGCGGCACGATCGGAAAACACAACTTCATATGCCAACTCCGACTATCAGATGGCACATGCTAACGGTACCAACCGCTCATAAAACACCTAAGAGTCGGTGAGTGAACGGCGGGACCAAATCAGCCGAAAGAGGCATCGACCAACAAGTGTTGGCCGCGATGGTGTAAATAGGGCCTTGGAAGCCCATGCTTCAAGCGCCGAACAAAAAAACAACTTGAATTGGTGCACCGAGAATTCCCCAAACAACGCGCCTCCAAGGAGGCAAAGACACAGCTGCACCGCCACCGCTCGATGCCTCGATCTGATGACCGCGGGGTTCCACCCGATGCTGGAGCATATAGTTAAATATAATTATGGGTGGAACCCATATGCGGTCAACTTTGCCACCAACTTAGATGTGAGCAAAGGTGTTAAATATAATTATTATCTGATCGCTTCCATCAAATCGGTCATATAGTTGAATTAATTTCACACTCCGGTATCATATTGATCCGATCAGCTTCGACGGCTCGATCATGGTGTACGTCAGTACGTTGTGCGGATGCGGCTACAGAAGTGCAGCATTGCCACTGGAGTACAACAACTACGCACATGGGTGATTGGACGGTACTGCTGCTACTACTAGCAACTTTGTTCAATTCTGTCTGACCCGAGAGGATAGAAACTACCCTACGAGGCTGACTGCGACGAGCGAAGGGATCTTCGAATAGTAGTCTTTCCAGCTATGTGCACGCACGCCACCCTCTTTACTAAAATACTTATCGCAGATTTAGATAAAATATAGCCTAAAATATACTACTATCTAGATTTCTTGAATCTGCATGTATTTAGGTCTGGAGGAAGTAGCAGGAAGTAGGTCTTTGTGAGACGCGTTTCGCAAGATTTGACATGAATATTTGCTGAACTGATGTACTACCTCCGTCTTGGTTTAAGAGACGCGCCCGCAACCCAAAAATTATTATAATCATTATTTTGGTCAATAAAATATGAAATATATGTTGAAAAAATTACATCATTACAAACCTTTTTCAATGCAAATCGGCTGGTATAAATTTTGTAGAGATATAATTTATATTTTGTTAACTCAATTAATAATCAAACTTTATCTTAAACTACGTGCGTTAAACTGAGATGGACAGAGTAGTTAGGGTTGGTGGTAGACATAACAGTCCAGACGCTCTACGGGGAAATGTTTTCGTCACGGTGTTAACAGCTTGAGATCAACTGCGCTCTCACTCACAGCCGCCAGCAGAAATCACTGCATATGACGATGGAAACGGGCGGTAAGGGCATCTCCAACCGCGCGACCCAAACGGACGCGCTGGGCCGTCCGTTTTGGGCCGTTTGCGTGGCCGAATGGACACCCGGACAGCGGCCCGCGTCCGCGTGTCTGTTTGGGTCGCACGCTTCACCCAACGCGCGGACGCAGCGCATTGGTAATAAAATAAAACAGAAATGAAAATAAAAAAGGAAAATAACAAAACATAAATTTAAACTAGTTGGTCATTAAACTTAGCCCTATTTTGGGCAAATTTTACACAAAAGAAAGCCATATATGGCTTTAAACTAAAAAAAAGCAAACCCTAGCCGGGGTTTGCGAGCTGCGATGGCCGCCGGCGATACTACCCCCAGTAGTACTCGTCATCGTCAGCGTCGATGACGACCGACGCCGCCCGGCGGCGACGCGGCTGTTCGGCTCGACACGCCGGAGGGCACCGGGGACTCCGGCCAGGGGTCCCACTGCGCCCTTTCCCGGGGCGGAGTGCGCGTTCGGCGGGCTCGCCGGCCTGCGCGGCCCGTGCCCTCCGCGCGGACTCTCGTCGGAGCTGCTCCTCGCCCTGCGTGGCCGGGCGCTCCTCCTCCGCCGGGCGCGCGGCCCGCGCTCCTCCTCCCGGAGCGCCGCCCGACGCGTAGCGGCCTCCTCCCCGACGGCGCGCCGGCTGGAGGAAGGCCCACGCGTCCGCCCGGGCGTCCTCCTGGGCCTTCCCGGCCGCCTCCTCCCGGCGCGGAGGTGCGCGGCGTCTCGGCGAGGAGCCGGCCATTTGGCCAGCTCGTCGAGGTCCTGCTGCTCGCGGGACGCCGCGAGCGCCGCCTGCAGCTCCGGGTCGTTCTCCTCCTCCTGGGGCTGCGGCTGCGGCTGCGGCTGGGGCTGGGGCTGGGGCGCGGGCTCGTTGATGTAGAGGCCGCACCGTCGCGGATGTGAAGCACGTGCGCCGCCGCGCATCGTGCTCCACCTCGAACCACAAGTCCCAGTTGGGACTTGCGTCGCCGTACGCGGGGTCCTGCCGGAGGTCCGCCGGCCGGCTGAGCGCGGCGCCTCCGGATCTCGGCGTAGCGGGCGCGGCCTCGACGCCGGGATGGGCGGCACCGGAACCCGATCCGGGCTCGAGGTGCCGGCCGTGGGGAGGTGCACGTCCCCACCGCGCATTGGGACGCCGGCGTCCCGGAACATCCGCGCCACCGCTACGGTGACGTAGATCCGGTCGCGTCCGGGCGTCGCCGGCGGCCCCATGGCGAACGGCGCCGGCGCGACCGGCCGGCCGCTGCCGGCCTCGTGGTCGTTGGCGGATGGCGAGAACTCGCGCTTCGGGGCCATGGCGGCGCGGAAGCTTCCGAGCTCGCGCGTGCGGCCGGAGTGGAAAGTGGGGACCGGATAGGGACGGTCCCCTTCCCCGATCCACATTTAATAGGACCGGGGCACCGACGAGTGGGCCAGCCACGCGGACGGGCGGACACGCGAGGACGCCGCGTGCCATCCGCGGCCACGCAAACCCGGCCCGATTGGGCCGGGTTTGCGGTCGCTCCGACGCGCGCGGCCGTCCGCTTTTGCGGTGCGTCCCCGCGTTGGACCGGGTTTTTGTCCGGCTGGACCCATCCGGACGCGCGGGCGCGGGATGGGTCGCCCCGTTGGAGATGCCCTAAGTATAGATCGAGGATGGCGACTGAATGGGTTGGTTCCGAGCTTGTTTTCTTGCTTGCGGTTAAGAAGAAGACAAACTTAAAGCACGAGGGCGTGGTGGTGTACTGTGGTGACTACATGTAGACCAGGAGCAAAGTTTTTTTGATTGATCGATGGCGACACTTGGCCCTCGATGCAATGTATCTGCCTTTAATCGGTTGCACTTTCCGGTATTTTCTACCCTGTAGATTCTCTTTCAATGCATTGCATGGCTAAATTTTTATAAACATTTTTTCTTTAATTCCAGCAATAGTTGGTGTTTTTTGATTTTTTTAAAAAATATTGCAGCGTCCATTTAGAAAATCCTTAAAGGGTCTGGTCGGGCTAACAAAAACACCGAAAGGTAGGATTTGTGGTCGCCGTGTTAGGCGACACGCCTCATCGTGCTGAGAAACCTGAAAAGCTAGGATTTCGTTGTATTAGGTGACAGGCCTATCGGGCCGGAGAAACCCGAGAATACTTTTCGGGGTGGGCTATCCCGATAGGCTGAGTCGGCCGTAGCCGTCTGGATGCACGCATGAACTGGCCGTTCTCGCGGCAGCCTAGACAGGATGTCATGCTGCCATAGTCCGGTGTCCCTCATGGCGGTCCACTGACCATTCCACGGTACCAAGAAAGGAGTTCACGTGACGCACCCGAGCCACCCTTTGCTCCTAGGTCAATTCGCAGGAACGCGCCAGATTCAACCCTCGACAACCCTTCCCAGCACGTCGGAGCAAGCAAGGCTGAGATGCTCCACACGCACGTGCTAGCGGAGAGAACCAGTGGCGCTCGTGCTGACCGGTGATGAGGCGGTCACAGGAGAGAATGGAGCACGCTGCAGGGCAACAGGGGAGAGGGAGGTTACGGCAGAGTCATCGGTGGGGAGGCACCGGAGATGAAGGTGGTACGTATTTCTTGGGCAAGTTAGCACAAGTCAAACACGAGGAGATCTAGGATAGAATGACATGGGAGGGAGAGGAGGGCCTCGATAAGAGGATGGAATCCCAAATCTGGCTAGGCCAAGCCGACAATGTCCAATCAAGCTAGGCCGTGCTAACTAGGTTCGGCCGAGTTCGGTTAGTCTGAAATGTTCTATCACTGGAATGGGGCCTAAAAAATCTAGGCATGTCGGGTTCGCCCAGCCCGAAAGGCTCCAGTTGGAATCAGCTAGACCGACATAACAAGTGATACGGGCATGAAGGCCGAGGTGAAGCCCAATTTCATGACTCCACCAGCCTAGTTTTCTTATTTATCGCATTTTATGTCTATGGTCATATGTGGGCCAATTAGGGATTTTATTGAGTTGAGTCAGTTTGGTTTGGGCCTGTCCAAACCAAGGTAGAGAGGCCCACTAGGGGCTGGCCAGCCACCCCCTCATATAAGGGTGGGTGCCGCTAGGTTTTAGGTTAGAACTAGTTTGAGTTAAGTCTAGACGCTATCGCATGTGTGCTTGGTGAAGCATCCCTCCGGGGACGGCGCCGCTGTTTATCTATTATAGTTGCTGCGGAGGGTCTTGTGTTCATCAAGGATTGTCGTGCTTTGGTCTTGAGGTGTGGTGATCTCCATCACGTTGCTTGCTGGATTTATCCCCTACTTCAGGTTGCGTTCCGCGCGTAATTGGAGGTATCTATCTACCCGGGTTCTCGTTGTGAAAGATCGGGCAACACCGTAGGAGGATCTGCTGGGATTCCCCTTATCATGTGGTATCAGATTTCTGGGTTGCTCACGGCAAGGTTTTGTTGATCGATCTCATCGGATCGGTTTGCATCGGAGGAGTTTGGCTCTAGATTGAAGGAGGTTGGTTGGAGGAAGTTTGGTGCTGTTGTGGTGCAGTTTGCCTATCATCCATGGCTGTTTCAGGTGTCAAAATCGCGAAATTTGGTGTGTGGGATCGGGAAGAAGAAGGCAATTCGCGACCAGATTCGGTCCCAGGACCGGCCGGGCCGATGCCAGACCCGGTCAGACCGGGCTCCGGGCCGGCCAACCCCGCCAAAACCGGATCCCAGGCCGGTGCCAACCGGATCAGCTCCAGGGGCGCTACTACGAGCTCCGCTCATTCGCCCGGTGTCAGGCCCGGTCCAAACGGATGCTAGGCCGGACCAACCGGCCTCAGGCCTCGTTGCTAGGCCGGACCGGCCGGTCTCAGGCCCGGACCAACCAGCCTCAGGCCCAGTCAAACCGGTTGCTAGGCCGGACCGGCCGGTCATAGGCCTGGCCCAACCGGCTCCCTGGCCGGACCGTCCAGTTTCCAGGCCGGTGTAACCAGCTCCCATACCGGCGGTTCAGCAGTCTTTCGCGACGGATTCGTTTCCAGGCGATGTTTTGGGCTTGCGGTATTCTCTTGGGAAGAAATCCAGTGCTGTTTTCAATGATTATCTTGACATCATGAAGGGAGTACATCGTCAGGCATCCAAGCTTCATTGGTATTTACACCATTTGGCGACAGTTGAGGAGTACGAAGATTGGGAAAAGCACATGGAATTAGGTTTCAAACGATGTCGCATATACAATGGGAAGTTCAGTGGGTATGATGCATATGTTCTTGCTGACCGGCGTGTGGACGAGGAATTAGACCATTGGTGGTGTGATGCGGTTGACAGAGGAGAATTCGCTGGCACTTGGGAGGACTTCAAAACTTTTCTTCGTGATGGTTTCGTGTTACCATATATGAAGGCAAGTGAGCAGCCGTCCGAAGTTGTGCATGCAATAGAGGAAGTTGGCAAGTGCATAGTTCCTATTCAGGAGGTTGGTCCAGTACCGACAGTCACTAAGGGCGAGGTGATATCTTCAGAGGAGAAGGAACCTGGCTCTGATACCATGGGCACTACTGTGACTATGGAGGAGGATGTACCATTGAGTGGGCTGAATATGCAACTCAAGAAAGTACAAGATGATGCTTGCAAGACAGTTGACAAGGGTCAGCGGTGGAGTTTGTTTCAGACTCAGTGTATTATAAAGGGCAAGGCTTGCAAGTTGATGATTGATGGTGGTAGTTGTACTAATGGCATAAGCAAGGTGATGGTGGCAGCATTGGGGTTGTCTACATGGCGTCTTCCTGAACTTAAACGTCTTGAGTGGTTGAATAGATGTGGTATGCTGAAGATTACTCATAAGGTGCGTGTGCCATTTACAATTGATGATTATGTTGATGAGATAGAGTGCGATGTGTTGCCATTGGAGGTGTGTGGATTTCTACTTGGGCGTCCTTGACAGTATGATCGTAAAGTGACACAAGCTGCGAGAGCAAATACATATTCTTTTATGCATGGTGGCATACAACGGACTTTGAATCCTATGGGTGATGATCATGTCAAGTCCGATGTGGAGTTAGTGGTGCGTAAAGAGAAGTTGCACAAGCCTAAAGTGCAGCTTGAGGTGCATGATGTTCCAAGCATTGATGTTGGTGATGTTTAAGCCATGCGTGTAGATGACAAGCCAGTTCTTGTTGGTGACAAGCCGGATGAAGCTAATCCTATTGTTGATGAAGATGTGGTCGCATGTGAAATAGTTCCAGTTTGTGTTGATGCCACTATACAGACTGATGATGTGTGTGCTGATGGTGTTTTAGTGCATATGGCGCAGATGCGCGTGGGAGGAGTGGGAGGCGAGCCCGTCAGTGAAGACAGTGGGCAGCGGCACTACCGTGATAGGAGTACGACAGTCCAGTTTTCCGCGACACCGCGAATGCATCGAGGCAAGGATGGACGCGTGAGCCATTTATGTGGCGCGGTCATTACACATCTTGTGCAGGGTCATGTTTAGCGACACAGGGTTCCATCAAGACCTTCGAATAAGAAGGTATTGGCGCCGAAGTCCAAGTTCATGTGGAGAAGAAAGGAGGCGCCAAGTGTTGTATCAAGTCAAGCACGCCCAGAGGGAGGATGTGGTGTGGAAGGCAAGCAAGACTTGAGGACGGCGCGGACGTGTGATGTTCATATCACGTCACCTTTTCCAGAAGAACCTCACGCGTTGGGGACAACGCTTCTTTAAGGGGGAGGATGATACTGGCATTAAGGCCGAGGTGAAGCCCAATTTCAGGACTCCACCAGCCTAGTTTTCTTATTTATCGTATTTTATGTCTATGATCATATATGGACCAATTAAGGATTTTATTGAGTTGAGTCAATTTGGTTTGGGCCTGTCCAAACCAAGGTAGAGAGGCCCACTAGGGGCTGGCCGGCCACCCCCTCATATAAGGGTGGGTGCGGCTAGGTTTTAGGGTTAGAACTAATTTGAGTTAAGTCTAGACGCTATCGCGTGTGTGCTTGGTGAAGCATCCCTCCGGGGACGGGACCGTTTATCTATTATAGTTGCTGTGGAGGTTCTTGTGTTCATCAAGGATTGTCGTGCTTTGGTCTTGAGGTGTGGTGATCTCTATCACGTTGCTTACTGAATTTATCCCCTACTTCAGGTTGTGTTCCACGCGTGATTGAAGGTATCTATCTACCCGGTTCTCGCTGTGAAAGATCGGTTAACACCGTAAAAGGATCTGCTGGTATTCCCTTTATCAACAAGATTTTTGAAATTTATCAATAACCCTCCAAAAAATCAGCTAGGGTGTGAAGCATGACGGCCTGCTCCAGAAATGAGAAGCTGCACATCCGTTCTCCAAGTCTTTGTACCGACTTTTTAATTTCCTCAATACTCAGATTGGTTGGGGTGAAAGCCTTTGTATTATGCTTTGGAAAAAATCAAAAGTTGTTGAAGTTTAGACGTGTAAACCAGAAGCTCCGTTTCAGAATAACATCGCAAGCTTTTATAAATCACACTAGAACGCATATGTGTAAACAAATCAGTGAGGGTTAATATGACGGTGTCAACGATCAGGTGGTGAAGTGAAAGCGCACGGACGGCTGGGCATGGACAGTCGCTGACAGGCTCCATGCGTGTGGATGATTGGGGGTGGAGATGGTCGGAGGACGAGACAAGGTGCTCGTGATTCGACGGCGGGTCCGGACAACGCCGCCGTGCTCCCGGCCGGCCACCTGACAAGACCCACCGCCGCACTGTGTGCCAATACGTGTGTAGGAATTGGTCGTCGGGCGTCCACACCGTGCCAGGGGTTCGAAGTGATACGGATTGCTCGCACCATACGCCTAATCAACATGAGTAAAAGTGTAAGCATACATGACCACGAGTCATGACTGAGATACATATTCTTCTATATCCGGATGTGTATTCTCTGTAGTTATATATAACGATACATATTTTTGTATTTATTATTGGGTCCGCCTCCTTCCTTGTATAGTCGAGGACGTGGCCTATATATGTACCGCCATATGCATCCGATCAATACCTCAAGCTGGAGGAACGTCGGTTGAAGGGCGTGCGCACTCGGGCGGTCCACACCGCCCTATGGGCCAGCGACAACAGCATCCTTCCTCATGGCGGCGGAGCTCCGCCGGTGCCCACACCCGCCCCTCCACACCCCGCGCCTCAGCCACAACAACACCAAGGAGGAGGGGGCGGTAGTCGCAACCGTCGCCGTGGCCGTGGTGGTGGCCGCGGCGGTGCCAACAACGGCGGCCCCCGGCATCGTCGGTCCGCGCCCCGAGTACTCACACCCCACTCCGCCGTGGGCGGGAGGACACAACCCATGGACGGGGGTCGTGCACGCCTACACCATGCCCGTTCTGCGCCCCCCGTCCCCGGCACCGTCGGCCCCGTCCGCCGACGCACCAGGCCTTCATCGTCGTGCCACCGCAGGCTCCCGCCGGCCTGCCCTACGCCCCCGCCTACAGCGGCATGATGCCGCAGGCCCCGACGGCCCATTGGGACCCCGCGCTGTACACCGCCCTTCAGTACGCCCCCTCGTCGGGCGCTTACTCCGGCGGTGGCGACTGGTTCATGAACACCGGAGCCTCCGTACACATGGCTGCTCACCCGGGTAACCTTTCCACTTCATCTCCGACATCCACTTCCTCTCGCATCATCGTCGATAACGGTGCTGGTCTTCCCATCTCTCATATTGGCTCCACTCATTTTCCTTCTAACTCCACACCATTGTCTTTTAATAATGTCTTAGTTTCACCACATCTTGTTCAGAATTTAGTTTTCGTTGAAACTCTTTCTCGTGACAACTCTGTAACTGTGGAATTTGACGAGTTTGGTTTTTCTGTAAAGGACGCCCGTACCCGGATGGTTTTGCACCGCTGTGATAGTCCCGGCGACCTGTACCCCGTTCAGCCGTCTCCCTCCACTCACGCTGCACCTCGGGCGCTCTCCGTCGGCGTCGACCTTCGGCACGCTCGTCTTGGCCATCCCAGCTCCACCTCGCTCCGCCAAATATTGAGAGGCTTTTCTTTTTCATGTAATAAAATGGCGGCTTGCCCATGTGACGTCTGCCGACTAGGCAAACATGTTCAGCTTCCCTTTAGTATTTCATCCACAGTTGCATCTTTTCCCTTTCAATTACTTCATAGTGATGTATGGACGTCCCCTATAACGACTCATTCTGGTTTTCTTTATTATCTTGTTATTATCGATGATTTTTCTCATTTTGTCTGGACTTTTCCTCTTCGTAAGAAATCTGACGTCGCCTCGACACTCACCGCTTTTTATTCTTATGTCTCTACGCAGTTCGGTCGCCCCATCCTCGCCCTCCAAACCAACAACGGCAAGGAGTTCGACAACACCACCGTCTGCACCCTCCTCTCCACCCACGACACCATCTTTCGCCTAACTTGCCCATACACTTCCCAGCAGAACGGCCGCGCCGAGCGCGTCTTACGTACCCTTAATGACTGCATCCGTACCCTCCTGTTCCATGCCCACATGCCCCCCAGTTCTGGCCGGACGCCCTCTCCACCGCCACCCTCCTCGTCAACCTACGCCTATGTCGCCCTCGCTGGAATTGCACACCAGATAACCTCCTATTCGGCTCACCCCCTTCATACGACGGTCTCCGTATTTTCGGTTGCCATTGTTTTCCTAGCACCGCCGCCACCAACCCTCATAAACTCGCACCTCGCTCCATTTCGTGTGTATTTCTCGGTTACCCGGCTAACACCAAAGGCTACCGTTGCTATGATCCGGTCTCCCACCGCGTAATCACGTCCCGGCACGTGTACTTTGATGAGCACTGTGTTCCCTTTGCACAGGAAGAGGTGACGACTTCTCCTCCTGTGACAGACAGTCTGCGGCGTCGCGGCCCTACCTTCGTGGAGGTCCCTGGCTTGGCAGAGCCCCCGCGCGCCCACTCTACTACAGCTGCGATGCCCCCCATGACGCCCTCGAGCACTGCCTCGGGGTCACACGTGCCGCCCTCGAACCCCGCCTCGGGCGTTGCCGCCTCGCCCTCGACACCGCTCACGTCGCCCTCGAGCACTGCCTCGGGCACCGCCGTGTCATCTGCACCCTCGACCGCGTCACCCTCGAGCCCCAGCTCGGGCGATGCCTCCCCTCCGACCCCGCCCCTCCTCCGCCGTCGGCCACGAGCCCCCTCACGCGCGCCCGTGCGGGGATTCGCGTCCCGAGCACGCGGTACCCCTCGGACGCGTACGTCTGCACCGGATCAACTTCCACGCCTTCACCAGCCACGCCGTCGCCCCTTCCCGCCTCTGCCCGGGCTGCTCTCCGCAACCTGCAGTGGCTTGCGGCCATGCAGGAGGAGTTCGACGCCCTGCAGCGGAACCAGAAAGGGACGCTTGTTCCCCGCCCCCCTCACGCCAACATCATCATTGGGAAGTGGCACTTCAAGTACAAATTCCATCTGGACGGTACTCTCGACCGCCACAAGGCGCGGTGGGTGGTTCGTGACTTTCACCAGCGCGTCGACGTCGACTTCACCGACCCGGTTGTCAAGCCTGGGATGATCCACACCGTTCTTCAGCTCGCGGTCTCCCGTGCGTGGCCTGTGCACCAGATGGACGTCTCCAACGCCTTCCTTCACGGCCATCTGGAGGAGCAGGTCTTCTGCCAGCAGCCCACTGGTTTCGTCGACAACGCCCACCCCGATCATGTGTGCCTGCTCTCGCGCTCGTTATACGGGCTCAAGAAAGCCCCACGCGCCTGGTACCAGCGCATCGCAGCGTTTCTTCACCAACTCGTCTTCCGCTCCACCCAGTCCGATGCCTCGCTGTGTGTTTACAACAACGGCGCCACCACCGCGTACCTGCTGCTCTACGTCGACGACATCATCTTAACGGCCAACTCCACGGTTAAAGTATAGAGATGGTAAACCTAGAGGGGGGGTGAATAGGTTTCTACAGATTTTAATTCTTTCTTTGCAATATTAGGCTTTCGGAATATAAAGGTGAGCCTAATGCAAACTAAGTGAAACAACCTATATGAGGATACAACTAACTCGAACACGAAGGCTCTCACAGGCAGTTAAATCACAAGTAAGGAGTTCGGTTAGAGATAACCGATAGCACGCGGAGACGAGGATGTATTCCCGTGTTCCCTTCCTTTGCAAGAAGGTACGTCACGTTTGGAGGGGTGGAGGTCCCACGAAGGATTCCCCACGCCACGAAGGCTCACCCTATTCTTCGGAGCCTATCCCACGAAGGAATAGCTCACTCACTTGTGGTAGACTTTGAGGTAGCCTCCAAACCTTCACAATCTTGTCCGGAGCAAATCCACGGCCGGATGCTTCCGGACCACTCTTGCCCACCTAGGGTTTCCAAGGAACCCTAGAGAGCAAGCTTCTTGATGAATACAAGGGGGAATGAGATTTGGCTTGGTAGACCAGTAGATCGGGTCCTCCTCTATTGATTCCCCGGAGGGATTTGAGTTTGGGTGGAGGAGGAGGGAGATCTGAGGCTTTTGGTGTTTCTAGCAATGGAGTATGAGAGAGAGAGCTCAAGAACAGCTTGTAGTGTAGTGCCTAACTATTCAGAGGTAGGAGAAGGGCTATTTATAGTGTCACTTGAAATATGGCCGTTGCTCACTTGACACATCAGCTTTCTCCCGAGAAACCCGGTCAACCGGACCACAGACCGGAGAGTCCGGTGCAGGGGCCGGTCGGACCGGACCAGGGACCGGACCCGCCGGTCCAAACCGGGCGGCAGACCGGACCACGACCGGACCCTCGAAATGTCGCGCAGTACTCCCTCCGGTTGCAGTCAGCGCAGAGCTCGGTTGGCGCCGGGGCGCCCGGTCGAGAGCTGATACGTCCCAAACGTATCTATAATTTCGTATGTTCCATGCTACTTTATTGATGATACTCACATGTTTTATACACATTATATGTCATATTTATGCGTTTTCCGGAACTAACCTATTGACGAGATGCCGAAGGGCCAGTTGATGTTTTCTGCTGTTTTTGGTTTCAGAAATCTTAGTAAGGAAATATTCTCGGAATTGGACGAAATCAACGCCCAGAGTCTTAGAATTGGACGAAGCTTCCAGAACACCCGAGAGCGCCGGAGGGGAGCCTCAGGGGCCCCACACACCAGGCTGGCGCGGCCAGGGTGTGGGCCGCGCCCCCCTGTTGTGTCGTCGCCTCGTCAGCCCTCCGACTTCGCCTCTTCGCCTATTTAAGCCTCCTCGACCTAAAACCTCGATACGGAAAAGCCACGGTACGAGAAACCTTCCAGAGCCACCGCCATCGCGAAGCCAAGATCTGGGGGACAGGAGTCTCTGTTCCGGCACGCCGCCGGGACGAGGAAGTGCCCTCGGAAGGCTCCTCCATCAACACCACCGCCATCTCCATCAACGCTGCTGTCTCCCATGAGGAGGGAGTAGTTCTCCATCGAGGCTCGGGGCTGTACCGGTAGCTATGTGGTTAATCTCTCTCCTATGTACTTCAATACAATAATCTCATGAGCTGCCTTACATGATTGAGACTCATATGATGATGCTTGTAATCTAGATGTCATTATGCTAGTCAAGTGGATTTTACTTATGTGATCTCCGGAGACTCCTTGTCCCACGTGTGTAAAGGTGACGAGTGTGTGCACCGTGTGGGTCTCTTAGGCTATATTTCACATAATACTTATTCACTGTTATGAATGGCATAGTGAAGTGCTTATTTATATCTCTTTATGATTGCAATGTGTTTTGTATCACAATATATCCGTGTGCTACTCTAGTGATGTTATTAAAGTAGTTTATTCCTCCCGCACGGTGTAATGGTGACAAGTGTGTGCATCGTGTAGTACTTGGCGTAGGCTATGATTATGATCTCTTGTAGATTATGAAGTTAACTATTGCTATGATAGTATTGATGTGATCTATTCCTCCTTTCGTAGTGTGAAGGTGACAAGTGTGCATGCTATGTTAGTACTTGGTTTGGTTATGTTGATCCGTCAT
Source organism: Lolium rigidum (assembly GCF_022539505.1). Classification (NCBI taxonomy): domain Eukaryota; kingdom Viridiplantae; phylum Streptophyta; class Magnoliopsida; order Poales; family Poaceae; genus Lolium; species Lolium rigidum. The sequence goes on along the minus strand of NC_061510.1, from coordinate 3,996,001 downwards.
GCACTCTAAGGTTATTTAAATATGAACATTGAATATTGTGGAGCTTGTTAACTCCGGCATTGAGGGTTCGTGTAATCCTACACGAGTTAGTGGTGTTCATCATCCAACAAGAGAGTGTAGAGTCTAGCATTTATTTATTTATTCTGTTATGTGATCAATGTTGAGAGTGTCCACTAGTGAAAGTATGATCCCTAGGCCTTGTTCCTAAATATCGCTATCGTCTGCTTGTTTACTCGTTTTACTCGCATCTCTACCGTCCGCAATATTACCACCATCAACCACACGCCGAGTCCTGGGCAAAGCACTTTTTCCGGTGCCGTTGCTACTGCTTATATTTATTCATACCACTCGTATTTCACTATCTCTTCGCCGAACTAGTGCACCTATTAGGTGTGTTGGGGACACAAGAGACTTCTTGCTTTGTGGTTGCGGGGTTGCATGAGAGGGATATCTTTGACCTCTTCCTCCCCGAGTTCGATAAACCTTGGGTGATCCACTTAAGGGAAACTTGCTCGTCGTTCTACAAACCTCTGCTCTTGGAGGCCCAACACTGTCTACAAGAATAGAAGCACCCGTAGACATCAAGCACTTTTACGGCGCCGTTGCCGGGACGAAAGGTAAAAGGCACTCATACTCCGGTCCCAGGTAAAAGTACTTTTCTGGCGCCATTGTGTGAGTGTTCGAAGCTATTTCCTTTAGATCCTGCAATTGCATATTTTTGTTTCTTGTTTACACTAGTAAGGCATAATGGAAAACAACAAAAATATGAGAGATCTTTATGAACTTTATCTTGAATTAGGACATGATGTGTTTGAAGAGAGAATTAAAAAACCCATGGAACTTTATATGCATGCTAATGGGAATGTTATTAATATGAATGCTTTGAACACTATTGTTGCTAATGCTATGGAAAATTCTAAGCTTGGGGAGGTCGGTTTTGATGAAAATGATCTCTTTAGCCCTCCGGGTATTGAGGAGAAAGTTTATGTTGATTATGATATGCCTCCCATATATGATGATTATAATGATAGTGGTCTTTTGGTGCCACCTACTATGGTGGATACATTTAATTATGATTACAATATGCCTCCTATATTTGATGATAGCTACTTTGTTGAATTTGCTCCCACTACAACTAATAAAATTGATTATGCTTATGTTGGGAGTAGTAATAATTTTATGCATGAGACTCATGATAAGAATGCTTTATGTGATACTTATATTGTTGAGTTTGTTCATGATGCTACTGAAAGTTATTATGAGAGAGGAAAATATGGTTGTAGAAATTTTCATGTTACTAAAACACCTCTCTATATGCTGAAATTTTTGAAGTTACACTTGTTTTATCTTTCTATGCTTGTTGCATTATGCTTCATGAATTTGTTTATTTACAAGATTCCTATGCATAGGAAGCATGTTAGGCTTAAATTTGTTTTGAATTTGCTTCTTGATGCTCTCTTTTGCTTCAACTCTTATTTCTTACGAGTGCATCATTAAAACTGCTGAGCCCATCTTAATGGCTATAAAGAAAGCACTTCTTGGAAGATAACCCATGTGTTTATTTTACTACAGTACCTTTGTTTTATATTTGAGTCTTGGAAGTTTTTACTACTGTAGCAACCTCTCCTTATCTTAGTTTTGTTGCATTGTTGTGCCAAGTAAAGTCTTTGATAGTAATGTTCATACTAGATTTGGATTATCGCGCGAGAAGCAGCATTTCTTGCTCGTCACGAATCTGGGCCTAATTCTCTGTAGGTAACTCGGAAAATTATTCCAATTTACGTGAGTGATCCTCAGATATGTACGCAACTTTCATTCAATTTGGGCATTTTCATCCGAGCAAGTCCGGTGCCTCAATAAAATTCGTCTTTACGTACTCGTTCGTTTTGACAGATTCTGCCTTTTATTTCGCATTGCCTCTTTTGCTGTGTTGGATGGATTTCTTTGTTCCATTACCTTCCAGTAGCTTTGTGCAATGTCCGAAGTGTTAAGAATGATTGTGTCACCTCCGAACATGTGAATATTTAATTATGCACTAACCCTCTAATGAGTTTGTTTCGAGTTTGGTGTGGAGGAAGTTTTCAAGGGTCAAGAGAGGAGGATGATACAATATGATCAAGAAGAGTGAAAGGTCTAAGCTTGGGGATGCCCCGGTGGTTCATCCCTGCATATTTCAAGAAGACTCAAGCATCTAAGCTTGGGGATGCCCAAGGCATCCCCTTCTTCATCGACAAATTATCAGGTTTCTTCTCTTGAAACTATATTTTTATTCGGTCACATCTTATGTACTTTACTTGGAGCGTCTGTGTGTTTTTATTTTCATTTTGTTATTTTCATTCTCTGAATAAATGCTTGTGTGGGAGAGAGACACGCTCCGCTGGTTCATATGAACACATGTGTTCTTAGCTTTTAATGTTCATGGCGAAGGTTGAAACTGCTTCATTATATAACAATGTTATATGGTTGGAAACAGAAAATGCTGCATGTGGTAATTGGTATAATGTCTTGAATAATTTGATACTTGGAAATTGTTGTGCTCATATAGATCATGTTTAAGCTCTTGCATCATGTACTTTGCACCCATTAATGAATAACTACATAGAGCTTGTTAAAATTTGGTTTGCATGATTAGTTTCTCTAGAGTCTAGATATTTTCTGGTTAAGGTGTTTGAACAACAAGGAGACGATGTAAAGTCTTATAATGTTTACAATATGTTCATATGTGAGTCTTGCTGCACCGTTTCATACTTGAGTTTGCTTCAAACAACCTTGCTAGCCTAGCCTTGTATTGAGAGGAATTCTTCTCGTGCATCCAAATCCTTGAGCCAATAACCATGCCATTTGTGTCCACCATACCTACCTACCACATGGTATTTCTCTGCCATTCCAAAGTAAATTACTTCATGTGCTACCTTTAAACAATTCAAAACTTTATTACTCCTTATTTGTGTCAATATTTTATAGCTCATGAGGAAGTATGTGGTGTTTTATCTTTCAATCTTGTTAGGCAGCTTTCACCAATGGACTAGTGGCTTCATCCGCTTATCCAATAATTTTGCAAAAAGAGCTGGCGCGGGGTTCCTAGCCCCCAATTAATCAACCTTCATTAATAATTCTCTTCACATGTTTTGCTACGATTCATCGATAAGCAACTTAATTTTGCAAATAGACACTCCTTCATGGTATGTGAATGTTGGAAGGCACCCGAGGATTCGGTTAGCCATGGCTTGTGTAAGCAAAAGGTTGGGAGGAGTGTCAACCATCAATAAAACTAAAATACATGTGTAAACAAAAGAGAAGAGGGATGATCTACCTTGTCTGGTAGAGATAACGTCCTTCATGGGAGCCGCTCTTTGAAAGTCTTGTTTGGCAAGGGGGTTAGAGTGCCCACTACCATTCGTTGACAACAACAAACACCTCTCAAAACTTTACTTTTATGCTCTCTATATGATTTCAAAACTTAAAAGCTCTAGCACATGATTTAATCACTGCTTCCCTCTGCGAAGGGCCTTTCTTATACTTTATTGTTGAGTCAGTTTACCCATTCTTTCTATCTTAGAAGCAAACACTTGTGTCAACTGTGTGCATTGATTCTTACATGTTTACTTATTGCACTTGTTATATTGCTTTATGTTGACAATTATCCATGAGATATACATGTTACAAGTTGAAAGCAATTGCTGAAACTTAATCTTCCTTTGTGTTGCTTCAAAGCTTTCTACTAAGAATTTATTGCTTTATGAGTAACTCTTATGCAAGTCTTATTGATGCTTGTCTTGAAAGTATTATTCATGAAAAGTCTTTGTTATATGATTCACTTGTTTACTCATTATCTTCATCATTGCTTCGAATCGCTGCATTCATCTCATATGCTTTACAATAGTATGATCAAGATTATGATAGCATGTCACTTAAGAAATTATCTTTATTATCGTTTACCTACTCGAGGGCGAGTAGGAACTAAGCTTGGGGATGCTTGATACGACCCAAACGTATCTATAATTTCTTATGTTCCATGCTACTTTATTGATGATACTCACATGTTTTATACACATTATATGTCATATTTATGCGTTTTCCGGAACTAACCTATTGACGAGATGCCGAAGGGCCAGTTGCTGTTTTCTGCTGTTTTTGGTTTCAGAAATCCTAGTAAGGAAATATTCTCGGAATTGGACGAAATCAACGCCCGGAGTCTTAGAATTGGACGAAGCTTCCGGAACACCCGAGAGCCGCCGGAGGGGAGCCACGGGGGCCCACACACCAGCCCGGCGCGGCCAGGGCCTGGGCCGCGCCCCCCTGTTGTGTCGTCGCCTCGTCGACCCTCCGACTCCGCCTCTTCGCCTAGTTAAGCCTCCTCGACCTAAAACCTCGATACGGAAAAGCCACGGTACGAGAAACCTTCCGCAGCCACCGCCATCGCGAAGCCAAGATCCGGGGGACAGGAGTCTCCGTTCCGGCACGCCGCCGGGACGGGGAAGTGCCCTCGGAAGGCTCCTCCATCGACACCACCGCCATCTCCATCAACGCTGCTCGTCTCCCATGAGGAGGAGTAGTTCTCCATCGAGGCTCGGGGCTGTACCGGTAGCTATGTGGTTAATCTCTCTCCTATGTACTTCAATACAATAATCTCATGAGCTGCCTTACATGATTGAGATTCATATGATGATGCTTGTAATCTAGATGTCATTATGCTAGTCAAGTGGATTTTACTTATGTGATCTCCAGGAGACTCCTTGTCCCACGTGTGTAAAGGTGACAAGTGTGTGCATCGTGTGGGTCTCTTAGGCTATATTTCACGAGAATACTTATTCACCGTTATGAATGGCATAGTGAAGTGCTTATTTATATCTCTTTATGATTGCAATGTGTTTTGTATCACAATATATCCGTGTGCTACTCTAGTGATGTTATTAAAGTAGTTTATTCCTCCCTGCACGGTGTAATGGTGACGAGTGTGTGCATCGTGTAGTACTTGGCGTAGGCTATGATTGTGATCTCTTGTAGATTGTGAAGTTAACTATTGCTATGATAGTATTGATGTGATCTATTCCTCCTTTCGTAGTGTGAAGGTGACGAGTGTGCATGCTATGTTAGTACTTGGTTTGGTTATGTTGATCCGTCATGCACTCTAAGGTTATTTAAATATGAACATTGAATATTGTGGAGCTTGTTAACTCCGGCATTGAGGGTTCGTGTAATCCTACACAGTTAGTGGTGTTCATCATCCAACAAGAGAGTGTAGAGTCTAGAATTTATCTATTTATTCTGTTATGTGATCAATGTTGAGAGTGTCCACTAGTGAAAGTATGATCCCTAGGCCTTGTTCCTAAATACTGCTATCGTTGCTTGTTTACTGTTTTACTACATCTCTACTGTCCGCAATATTACCACCATCAACCACACGCCAGTCCTGGGCAAAGCACTTTTCTGGTGCCGTTGCTACTGCTTATATTTATTCATACCACCTGTATTTCACTATCTCTTCGCCGAACTAGTGCACCTATTAGGTGTGTTGGGGACACAAGAGACTTCTTGCTTTGTGGTTGCGGTGGTTGCATGAGAGGGATATCTTTGACCTCTTCCTCCCTGAGTTCGATAAACCTTGGGTGATCCACTTAAGGGAAAATTGCTGCTGTTCTACAAACCTCTGCTCTTGGAGGCCCAACACTGTCTACAAGAATAGAAGCACCCGTAGACATCAAGAGCCCGGTCAGACCGGGCCAGTGACCGGACCCGCCGGTCCAAACCGGGCGGCTGACCTAACCCCGACCGGGGGCAACTCCGTGTCTTCCAGTAGCTCATCCGGTTGGCATCAGTGCAGGAGCTGGTCGGCGCCGGAGCGCCCGGCCATGCGCCCGGCCGACCGGGCGGCAGGCCGGAGCCAGTCCGACGCACGGTCCGGTCAAACCGGGCCTGAGACCGGATTCCTGCTGTAGACCCTTTTTGATTGTTGTCGAAGTGGGGGGTCTCCTTTAGCATTCTTGTTCCTTTGATACACCATTTATGCCTCTTTGGCTAATACCTGAGATTATCCTTATAGACATGTATTAGGCCAAATACTCTAGCACGGTGTCATTGTTACCAAAATAATGGATAAGGGTAAAATACTCTTACAATCTCCCCCTTTTTGGTATACGATGACAAACCGAGCTAGAGTCATATATAGATATTATGATAAGCTCTAAACCTTGATTCCATAAAAGATATTACGACAGACTCCCCCATAATGTGTGCACTTGGAGAATTTGCGTTTGAATACAAAGTGCACCATTTGTGGAATATGACAAGCTCCCCCAATATCTTTAGGAAACAAGCATGGTATGGACAAGTATATCAAGATATATAAGCATAAAGCATGATCATCCTAATAGAGTGATTAAGCATACAAATAGTCGTCCATACACGAATTATTCGAAGTAGCAAATGGTTCTTGAGAAATCAAAGCAAATAAGCACAAGCCATATAAGAATCAAATAAAGCAACACCCATGGCTTGTGACAACCAAAGAACCCCGTGGTCCTAGACTCTACTCTCTTCTCCCCCTTTGGCATCGAAACACCAAAAAGGCGAAGAAAAGAGGACAGATGCTAGCGCTCCCATCAGTAGAACTCATGCCCAGTGGAGTAGGAGCCCTCGCCATCATCATCCTCAGCCGCAGCACCTGCATCCTCTTCATCATCATCATCAGCAGCAGGGGCACTAGCAGTCCTAGGAGGAAGGCCACCATGAGCATACATGGAGAGGTCGAAGTTCTGGAGCATCTAATCAGTAATGGGAGGCATCTCCCAAGCAGGTGCAACCACAGGCTCCATCTCAGGGCCAGAAGGAGGAACATGGACATTCCTTCCAGCCATGAACTCATTCTGTCGCCTCCGTGTCTCCTGGTTCAAAGCAAGACTTTGATGTGCAACATCATTGGTATTCTTGCACATTTGCCACATGCTGGAGAAGAAGCGAGCGGCACCGCGCTTGGGGCGCCGAGAGTAGCTAGAACTAGCATCATGATCATGGTGTTCCTTGGAACGGCGCTCAGAAGGCATCATGGCAGGGACGTCCGGACGAGTATCCTGAGCGGGGAACTTGAATGGTTCCATGATGATCCTTTGATCTAGTGTGTTGAGAGGAGGAGGTACAATGTAGTTGATGAGCCGTTGAACGTACTGGGCATAGTTGGGAGTCATGCGGCCCATAACAGAACGCTTCAGTTCACGGTGAATGAGATCACAGCCATGAATTTTCCTTATCCTGTCAGGATGGCAATAGTACATCAGATTCAGGTGGTAGTTCCTGACTTCACTGGTGTCGCCTGACTTGCTGATGAGACTCTCACGGAACATCTTGGCAAGCACAAGATAGGAGTAGTACATCCCAGAGATAGTGGGAGGCCCAGATGTAGGGTTCGGGGGTGTTGCGGTCAGAAACCCACCGGCGAGCAGCGACGGGCAACACTGTAGAGCCGGGAGGCTCCCAGGACTGCGGCTGGCCCTGGTCCCTCCGAGCGACGGCCCGCAAAGAGCTCGGCACGCACGCCCGATGCTCGGTGCAAGGGCGTGCCACCCGACCCATGCCAGTCGGGAAGGTGTTGGATGTGCCTCGCTTAGTTTCCTGCATGGCACACACGTAAACATTAAATACGAGCCTCGATCGGCTCTCGGGTTGTCTCGTGAATCGGCTTAAGGAGCCGATCCACCCATGATCCGTACGAGGTGTACGATCGGATGGTGGTCTCGCTTGATCGAAATAAAGCTAAAACGACCTACTACGATTTAGGGTTTTCACCGCATAATCGGAACATCCTACTCGTGATTGAGCTCGGCGGCCACGCACGGTGATCGTAAACCGACCCTAGACAAGGCCTAAAAACCAACACGAAGTTGATCCTCGGAACATCCTGTCTAGGGCTAGCAAACTACACCCTACGCGCCACTGGATCCTTCAACCCGTTTGTAAGGCCTAACTATGCGGATATTAAACTAATCCTTGAAGAACAAGGAGCAATCATAACGGACCGGATCTACTAAATAATGACCAAGCGGGTGCCGCCCTTACACCCAAGATAGGTGTAAGGGCGGCTAGATGTCTAAGGGTTGCATGGACGAAAGCATATGATACGATGAAACAATGCTAACCCTAAAACATCTATGATAACTACGTTGCTCGCCATCAACAAGGCTTCGATACGAGCAACGCATGAACAACGAATAAACGTGTACTGCCTAGATCGCAAGATGCGATCTAGGCGAGCATGATGCTTACCCGGAAGAAACTCTCGAGACAAGGGAGTTGGCGATGCGCCTAGATTGGTTTGTGGTGAACGTGATTGTTGTTTATTTCATAAACCCTAGATACATATTTATAGTCCGTAGACTTTCTATCGTGGGAATAATCCCAACCGGGCACGAGCCCAAACTCTGTCTAATCGACACATATCCTACTATATTACAGGTACACGGGCAAACTAGCCCAAACTTTGCATATAAGGCCGATTCATGTATTTCTTCCATGTATATTCTTCAAGCCCATCTTCAATCGCGGCCCACCTCTGATCCGGTCAAATTCTGGTGATAACACATGCCCCCCTGGTTTTGGAAATGACAATTCCAAAATCACTCTGCTTTTTCTTCGTCGGGTCATGTCGTGGCAGAGCAGAACCGCTGCTGAAACGATTTGACGCTGAAGCCGATACTTCTGCAGAACAGATGTCACCTGCTCGCAAATCTCTTCAGTGATACTTTATAATCCTGCTCCGTTCCTTTGCAGCGACCAGATGGCCCAAAGCCAACTCCCTACCGGTGATGATGGATCCCTCCTTGAATTCCTCCTACCAGCTCCAGCGATCCTCTTCTGCAAGAACTCACCACCTTTGAAGGAGATCAGCCGATGAAACCCCAATCGGCTTCTCAAAAACAAAGCATCTACCAGGTCAGTTGCCCCCCGAACCTCAGTCAAGGCGAGAACGGCGGTGAGGACACACAATTCAGTTGGAGAGCCTCGAACTCAGGCCATCTTGAGACAGCCAAACTCCACCAAAGGGCAGGGCAACTCCATCCTCTCCTCGGCTCATCTTGGCCAAATTGACCGCAGAGACAACAGAGCCGATCGCTTCTTCCACCGTTGAAGGCCGATATTGCAGACCGGTATATGTTGATCTAAAGTCGATGGCTGTGCATCGGCTTTGCTCCTTAGCTCTCAAGTCGATGTCCGTGCATCGGCTGTACATTGTGAGGAAAATTTTTTTTACTGGCCGATTTTTCTATCGGCCCCCAATATTTCACTGCACATGTATCGCACATGTTCATCTGATTATGTGCCCCCCGAGCCGAATCTGCCGAGTAGCTGCGAATATCGGCTCCGTGGTTAGCCAAGGCACTATATTTGAACGTCGGCTCCGTTAGGACCAATGTTGACTTTTTCCAGCTCTTCGACCGACGTAAAACCGCTGCCCATTAGATCGACGTTGAGCACGAGGCGAACGTATGGTGAGGATAATTTTGGCCGATTGCTGGAATCGGCCTCCATGTTGATTGAATCGCTCAATGAAGGTTTTGCAATGTTCCTCCACAGATCTTTGGGGCCGATCACACGGATCGGCATCGCCACGTTTGTCCATATATGTTGCTCTTGTTATACGGTCAGGCCGGTGGATAAAACCAACCTAACCCCGTCCTTTGTCACGTCGATGCGCTCGCAGTCGTCCAAATTGATGCCTGAGAGTGGCTCTTGGCCTGTTGTCTCCCAAACGTTCATGCCGGCCGTTGATATCTCGGCTGAATCATCCGCGTGGACGACCTCTACTTCATCTCCATCCCATTGTATTAAGCATTGGTGCATTGTGGATGGAATGCAACAGATTGGCGTGGATCCAATCTCTTCCTAGCGGGACGGCATAGGTGCTTTTGCCTGTCGACAATAAAGAACGTCGTAGGGATGGTTTTCCTTCCTACGGTCAGATCCACGTTCAGAACACCTTGGGCGTCAGATGCTTGCCGTTGAAATCGCTCAGTGTCACATTGGTCTTGATCAGATCCGAGCTAGAGCGTCCCAACCGACGTAGCATGGAGTATGGCATAATGTTGACTGCCGCTCCGGTGTCCACCAGACATCTTGTTGACGAGCTGCCCATTGATATAGCCTCGCAAGTACAAGGCCTTCGAGTGTCCGCAGCTTCTTTCTCGTGGCTTCTCAAAGATAACCGGCCGTGGGCCGCAGATCAAGTTGTGCCACGAGTGCTTCGTCTAATCCCGGAGCACTAAACTCCGTCGGCGAGGATGAACACCATGTTTGTGCCGGCCGATGTCTCATCATCGGCTTTACGTTGTCACGGGGCGCCACTCTTTCCTTTGTGGCCGACCTTCTTCGTCCAGGGTTTGCTGAATTTTCGCGGCCAGATCAGGCCGCGCCTTCCTCAACGTGTGCAGGTATAACCTCTCGGCTTCCTCCAAAACACGTAGTCGCTAAACCCTACGCTTTTGGGAACGGCTGAGTCCATCAGGGCACCACCTTGGCCGGTGGTACTTATCTTCTTCCTCATCATCGTCTTCTAGTTCCTTGAGATCTTCTACCCGGGAGGACTCAGCGTGCTTGTTCCGAGGCGGGAGAGGCCCTAGACGTTTGAACACGGACACGTTAGCTGCCTCCTTCTTCTTCTGTCTACATTCTGGGCGGTTGCCGATTGTAGGCAATCGGCTCATTCCTCGAATCCCAGCGAGTGTCTGAAGAAGGGGCAGTCCCAGTGCCTATCCACGTCGTCTTGCTCTCTCGACTTTTCCTTGGCGTGGCGCTCATATCTCTCCTCGTCGCGATCATGCCGACGGTGTCTCCTGGCGTCCCTAGCCAGACGATCTCTTTCATCATCGTCGTTGTATCGTCGGCGTTGGTCGTATTGACTCACATACTTGTTGAGGAGGTGATCAGAGAGAGGTCGCTGGTATCTTACATTCCTCACTTCTCCCTGCGTGATGTAGCGCTTGCCATCGTGACGGAGCCGATCGCGTGGAACGGCTTCCTCTGTGTCCTTGCTATGAGAGCAGCTGCTCTCGTCTCCGTCCTTACCAGAGTGGTGCCCAGGTCCTACCATGTTGATGCTGAATGAGAAACCTGGTTGGCACCCTCCAGGGTAAGTGCACTCCACCATGTTAACGGCGGGGAAGGGGTGTGTGTCGACCTTCATGGCGTACTGGCTGAAAATTAGACGCCCTTGTTCTATCGCCATTTGGACCTGCTGACGCCACACCCTGCGAGTCGTTGGTGGCATGGGTGAACGTGTTATGCCACTTGCAGTATGGCTTTCCGTTCAGCTCCTGCACCTTGGGGATCTTGTGGCCTTCGGGTAACCTTAGCTGCTTCTCCTTAAGTAAGAGGTCGAAAATTTGCTCAGCCTTGGTGACATCGAAGTCAAACCCTCTTGGAGGACCTTGTGGCTTAACCCACTTACAGGACACGGGGCTTGCCCCCCGAGTCCATTCAGCCATCGCTACCTCTTGATCTCCCGCGAGCCTTCATCTTCATCTGCCTCAACCGGGACCACCGCACGCTTGAATTTATCCTCGGTATACATCCGGGTGGCGCCGTTCATATGCCGACGGCTTCTCGCACCATGTGCGCCGGTGAAGGGTAGTCCGCTTGGGAGGCCACGTCCTTGATCGGTGATGCGAGACCCACCACCGCCAACTCGGCACTTCTTTTTCGGTCACATGAGCCGAATAGCATCGGTTCCTAACGGTCTCGAAGCGCTGGACATATTCCGACACTCGTTTCTCCGCGCTTGTCGTACTTGTGCTAGATCGGCAATGCCAGCCTCGGAAGCCTCGCGAGTGATACCGCATGTGGAACTGCTCTTCCAACTGCTTCCAAGTCCGGATTGAATCTGGTGGCAGCGATGTGTACCACCCGAAAGCCGATCCCGTGAGGGACTCGTGCGAAGAACCTCACACGCAGCTCATCCGATGCTCGAGATCGTGCCCAGCTGTGCCAAATATCGGCTCACATGCTCGATGGAGCTGGAACCATCCGATCCATTAAACTTGGAGAAATCAGGGAGCCGATATTTGGGTGGTAGCAGGATCAACTCGTACTCGTTGGGGTACGGCTTGGTATAGCCGATTGTCCTCCTTTTCGGCACCATGCCGAATTGGTCTTTCAGGATTGTACTGATCTGATCCGCGGTAATGGCTGCAGGCGTCGAACTCTGAAGATTCGCCGGGGTGGCATACTTAGCCAGCCATGCTTGCTTTTCCAGCTCCGAGCCAACTGCTAGAGCTGAGCTGCGGAGGTTTGTCGGAGTGGCATACTTAGCTAGCCACGTCCGCTTCTCAAGAACCGTTCCCGAAGTTCCTCCTGCTCGTTCCGAAGTCCCTGCTGTTGCAGCCTCGGTTCGTGAGTGCCCGATTCATGCAGTCTGGCACGTATGTGCACGTGTATCCGTGAGGGATCTCCTTAGGTGCCTCATGCAAGAACTGGTAGTCACTAGGGTCACCACCGATCTTGTAGACGACGTATGCCGGTGAACTCGCCACTTCTGGTGCTGCCAACGCGAATGGCAGCGGTGGACGGGACTGGAGTGGCATCTCTCCTTGATGAGTCCCCAGAGCCGGTCCTGACGGAGAGTACTGATGCCTCATGATTTCCTGGATCACGCGAAGAGCGACACGCTCCAAAGTGTTCACCAGGCTCTCAGAATGGCAGTGCAGCGAATGAGCTACCATGAAGTTAATCTCCTGACGCAGGGACCTGGTGCGTTCTTCTGACGGGGCGGACAGGTCCACCTCATCTAGCGCGCCTTCCGGTGAGAACCCTTTCCACCTGATACCGTGTGAGCGGGTTCTGTGAAAAGAGCCGATGAGGTCGGCTTCGAGGATCGCTTTGACCTCGTCATGCTTCTTCTTGAGCTCCTCGGTCAGATCCTCGTACGTGACTGGAGTGCCTTCCGCCATCTCGGATGTAGATGGCGATGCAGTTGATGTCGAAGATGGTCCCACCGGGCGTGCCAGAACGTGTTGCGGTCAGAAACCCACCGGCGAGCAACGACGGGCAACACCGTAGAGCCGGGATGCTCCCGGGATCTGCGGCTGGCCCTGGTCCCTCCGAGCGACGGCCCGCAAAGACTCGGCACGCACGTCCGATGCTGGTGCAAGGGCGTGCCACCCGACCTATACCTGGTCAGGAAGGTGTTGGATGTGCCTCGCTTAGTTTCCTGCATGGCACACACGTAAACAATAAATACGAGCCTCGATCGGCTCTCAGGTTGTCCTGTGAATCGGCTTAAGGAGCCGATCCACCCATGATTCGTACGAGGTGTACGATCAGATGGTGGTCCTGCTTGATCGAAATAAAGCTAAAACGACCTACTACGATTTAGGGTTTTCACCGCATAATCGGAACATCCTACTCGTGATTGAGCTCGGCGGCCACGCACGGTGATCGTAAACCGACCCTAGACAAGGCCTAAAAACCAACACGAAGTTGATCCTCGGAACATCCTGTCTAGGGCTAGCAAACTACACCCTACGCGCCACTCGGATCCTTCAACCCGTTTGTAAGGCCTAACTATGCAGATATTAAACTAATCCTTGAAGAACAAGGAGCAATCATAACGGATCGGATCTACTAAATAATGACCAAGCGGGGTGCCGCCCTTACACCCAAGATAGGTGTAAGGGCGGCTAGATGTCTAAGGGTTGCATGGACGAAAGCATATGATACGATGAAACAATGCTAACCCTAAAACATCTATGATAACTACGTTGCTCGCCATCAACAAGGCTTCGATACGAGCAACGCATGAACAACGAATAAACGTGTATCGCCTAGATCGCAAGATGCGATCTAGGCAGCATGATGCTTACCCGGAAGAAACTCTCGAGACAAGGGAGTTGGCGATGCGCCTAGATTGGTTTGTGGTGAACGTGATTGTTGTTTATTTCACAAAACCCTAGATACATATTTATAGTCCGTAGACTTTCTATCGTGGGAATAATCCCAACCGGGCACGAGCCCAAACTCTGTCTAATCGACACGTATCCTACTATATTACAGGTACACGGGAAAACTAGCCCAAACTTTGCATATAAGGCCGATTAATGTATTTCTTCCATGTATATTCTTCAAGCCCATCTTCAATCGCGGCCCACCTCTGATCCGGTCAAATTCTGGTGATAACAGGGGGATAGCAAAAGGAGATATCACCTTTAGTAAGCTTAGGCCGAGAATGAATCTTGAACCCTGGAGCACGGTCACCACCACAACCCATGGCTGCACAGAACTGAGTGTAGGTGCATGAGTACTTGTCCTTGCCAGTCATCCAAGTGATAGTGCGATCCTCATCATCATGGAAGAAGACGGTGCAATGGAACTGACGGACTAGAAGGGGACAATAGGTGCCTTCTATGTGGTCATCATCAGGCTTCAGGCACACAAGATCATATAATCCCATACCCTTCAAGGTATCAACCACAAAGCGGTACTTTGTGGCTTCATGCAAGGCAAGCTCTTCAGGGTTGATGGCCTTGGGCATCACAACAACACCATTCTTCATACACTCTCGAGTGTCATAGAAATCTTCCCATAGGTGTGCTTGAGTCTTGGTCCAGAAGAACTTGTCCCCACCAGTGTAAGTCCGGTGCTCAAAGCGATACGGATTCTCCTTCCTCAAACTCTGCCAATCACCACGATGTGCTTCTCCCACATTAAAGTTTGGCACTATTTCATCATCCTCTTGGGCTGCGTGCTTGTCTTTCCTCTTACCACCAACTGTCTTGGTTCTTCCCCCAGCTGAGCTGCCAGTGTCAGTAGTCTGAGGTGCTTTAGGAGGCATGCGGCCGCTAGAACGGCGGGGTGGAGGCACCGTAGGCCGTCCTCTCTTGGCAAGGGCGCCACGGTCTTCACCACTCCAACTTTCTGTGAAAGAGCAAAATAGAGCGAGGATAGCATTGGGGTAAGTGTACATGTCATCAGTAAGTAGGGAAGCCAAAAAGCATAGCATATATCCAAGTGTTTTGATGAGATTATGCGAAGTACTGGGCGATCCGGCGCACATGCTGGTCGAACCGGACGGCAGACCGGATGAGCCGGTTGCCAATCCGGTCGACCGGGCGGCACGCCGGGCCAGCCGGTTGAGAGGCCGGTTGACCGGGCGGATGACCGGGTATGTCGAATTGTGAGGTGTTGCCCAGAATTTCAACCACAAAATCATGCAAAAACTCATAAACTTGAACATAGACTATAGCAATAGAGTGGAATATGTGCATAGTGTTGTGGGACACTCTAATGGCATGAGGACTTGCAAACCCTAACCCTAACCCTAAAAGTTCCTCAAATTTTCTCAAAGATGTGCAATGTGTGATGAGGACTAGGAAATAGAGGGAAAGAGAGAGCAAATTACCCGAAGACATGGTCCTCCTTGTTCAAGGGAACAAAAAGAACACCTAGGTGGGGCTTGAGAGCCAAATCCCCAAGATCTCCCAAAGTAGCTTGAGAGGGACCAAATCCTTTGGTGAAGAGGCTTGACAGATCCTGATCTATGGTTGGGTGAAGTTTGGGGAGAAACTAGTGGTGGGAAGGGCCTAGGACGTGGTGGAGATGGTGGAGGCGGCGGCCATGGAGGTTTTGGAGGTGGGGGATAATGAGGAAGAAGACCCCTAAGGGGTATCCTCCTCCAATACATAACCAGCCGCACGGCCGGTCGGCCGCCCGGTTGACCGGGCTAGGCGCCGGATGGCCCGGCGCAAAGGCCGGTCCGACCGGGCCAGTGACCGGCCAAAGTCTGTTTGCCCAGTTTTGTCTCATTTTGCCTCGTTTTGCCCCTATTCTTTGTGTACATGTGTATGAATGCTCAGATGATGACATGTACATATAGATAGATAGATGACGATGAGATGAGCATAGACATGGGGTTGGAAACACAAAGTTCTCTAGGCATACCCATTGGAGAGAAATCCAAACAAGAAATAAATAGCAACAATGGGCATGATTCGAAGTATATCAAGAACCACAAAACATTTTGGAATAGTTTTTGCAATAAGATCATTTAGCCTTATATAGTCAAATCAAGTTGTAATTGAGGCTCAATGAGGGGCGGGGATTACTCCCCCTATGTGAAAGCGCAAATGTCATGAGACCTCGAAGAGACATGCTTGGGTCCATATAATGACATTGGGTCTATTTATGTTGCACACATAGGTATGCATCATACCAAGACATGGTAAGATGACTATCCCCATATGTGCTATGCCTCTAAGCTAGATAGCAAGATAAATGCAAGAATATAGTGCAAGAAGTTATTCAATCCAAGTTTTTAGGATCAAGAATACCAAGTTCTCCTCTCAAGTTAACAAACCGGGCTTCATCCAAAGGCTTAGTGAAAATATCCGCCAATTGGTAGGTTGTCCCCACATGAGTGAGATCAATATCCTTATTGGCAACATGGTCACGTAGGAAGTGATGGCGAATGTCAATATGTTTGGTGCGATAATGTTGAACCGGGTTATTGGCGATCTTAATTGCACTTTCATTGTCACAAAGAAGAGGCACCGTACCAAGAGACACACCATAGTCTTTCAAGGTTTGCTTCATCCACAACAATTGAGTGCAACAAGATGCCGCGGATATGTATTTGGCTTCGGCGGTGGATAAAGCAGTGGAGTTTTGTTTCTTGGATGACCAACTTGATACGTCTCAAACGTATATATAATTTCTTATGTTCCATGCTACTTTTATGATGATACTCACATGTTTTATACACACTTTATGTAATTATTATGCATTTTCTGGCACTAACCTATTGATGAGATGCCGAAGAGCCAGTTGCTGTTTTCTGCTGTTTTTGGTTTCAGAAATCCTACAAAGGAGATATTCTCGGAATTGAACGAAATCAACGCCCAGGGTCTTATTTTTCCACGAAGCTTCCAGAAGACCGGAGGGGATACGAAGTGGGGCGACGAGGCGCCCAGACCACAGGGCCGCGCGGCCAAGGGTGGGCCCGCGCTGCCCTATGGTGTGAGGCCCTCGTGCCTCCACCGATGCTGCCCTTCTGCCTACTTATAGCCTTCGTCGCGAAAACCCCAGTACCGAGAGCGACGATACGGAAAACCTTCCAGAGACGTCGCCGCCGCCAATCCCATCTCGGGGGATTCAGGAGATCGCCTCCGGCACCCTACCGGAGAGGGGAATCATCTCCCGGAGGACTCTTCATCACCATGATCGCCTCCGGATTGATGTGTGAGTAGTTCACCCCTGGACTATGGGTCCATAGCAGTAGCTAGATTGTTGTCTTCTCCTCATTGTGCTATCATGTTATATCTTGTGAGCTGCCTATCATGATCAAGATCATCTATTTGTAATGCTACATGTTGTGTTTGTTGGGATCCGATGAATATGGAATACTATGTCAAGTTGATTATCAATCTATCATATATGTGTTGTTTATGTTCTTGCATGCTCTCCGTTGCTAGTAGAGGCTCGCGCCAAGTTGATACTTGTGACTCCAAGAGGGAGTATTTATGCTCGATAGTGGGTTCATGCCTCCATTGAATGCAGGACGATGACGAGAAAGTTCTAAGGTTGTGGATGTCTTTGTTGCCACTAGGGATAAAACATTAATGCTTTGTCTAAGGATATTTGTGTTGATTACATTACGCACCATACTTAATGCAATTGTCTCGTTGTTTGCAACTTAATACTGGAAGGGGTTCGGCTCGAAGGTGGACTTTTTAGGCATAGATGCATGTCTGGATAGCGGTCTATGTACTTTGTCGTAATGCCACTGATTAAATCTCATAGTAGTCATCGTGATATGTATGTGCATTGTTATGCCCTCTCTATTTGTCAATTGCCCAAGCTGTAATTTGTTCACCCAACATGATATTTATCTTATGGGAGAGACACCACTAGTGAACTGTGGACCCCGGTCCATTCTTTACATCTGAAATACAATCTACGCAAACTCCGTTCTTTCTTGTTCTTCGCAAACAAACATCATCTTCCACACTATATATTTAATCCTTTGTTTACGAGCAAGCCGGTGAGATTGACAACCTCATCGTTACGTTGGGGCAAAGTACTTTGATTGTGTTGTGCAGGTTCCACGTTGGCGCCGGAATCCCCGGTGTTGCGCCGCACTACACTCCGTCACCAACAACCTTCACGTGTTCCTTGACTCCCTACTGGTTCGATAACCTTGGTTTCTTGCGAGGGAAAACTTGCTGCTGTGCGCATCACACCTTCCTCTTGGGGTTCCCAACGGACGTGTGTCTTACACGCCATCAAGCAACTTTTTCTGGCGCCGTTGCCGGGGAACTGAAGAAAAGCTACACCACAAAAATTTCTAACTCCCACGTCAACTACACGCCAGAACTTTTTCTGGCGCAGTTGCCAGGGAGATCAAGACACGCTGCAAGGGGAGTCTCTCACATCCAATCTCTTTACTTTGTTTTTGTCTTGCTTTACTTTACTTTATTTACTCCTTTGTTTATTCTCTATATCAAAACACAAAAAAATTAGTTACTAGTTTTACTTTATTTACTATCTTGTTTGCGTTCTCTATATTAAAAACACAAAATAAATTAGTTACTTACATTTACTTTATTTAGTTTGCTTTATTTACTACTGTTAAAATGAATACTCCTGAGAACACTAAGTTGTGTGACTTCACTAGCACAAATAATAATGATTTCTTATGCACACCTATTGCTCCACCTGCTACTACAGCAGAATTCTTTGAAATTAAACCCGCTTTACTAAATCTTGTTATGAGAGAGCAATTTTCTCGGTGTTAGTTCTGATGATGCTGCTGCCCATCTTAATAATTTTGTTGAACTTTGTGAAATGCAAAAGTATAAGGATGTAGATGGTGACATTATAAAATTAAAATTGTTTCCTTTCTTCTTAAGAGGAAGAGTTAAAGATTGGTTGCTATCTTTGCCTAAAAACAGTATTGATTCATGGACTAAATGTAAGGATGCTTTCATTGGTAGATATTATCCTCCCGCTAAAATTATATCTTTGAGAAGTAGCATAATGAATTTTAAGCAATTGGATAATGAACATGTTGCCCAAGCATGGGAAAGAATGAAATCTTTGGTGAAGAATTGCCCTAACCATGGACTAACTACTTGGATGATCATCCAAACCTTCTATGCAGGATTGAATTTTTCTTCGCGGAACCTATTGGATTCAGCTGCTGGAGGTAACTTTATGTCCATTACTTTGGGGGCGGAAACAAAGCTTCTTGATAATATGATGATCAATTACTCTGAATGGCACACTGAAAGGGCTCCACAAGGTAAGAAGGTAAATTCTGTTGAAGAAACCTCTTCCTTGAGTGATAAGATTGATGCTATTATGTCTATGCTTGTGAATGGTAGATCTAATGTTGATCCTAATAATGTTCCTTTAGCTTCATTGGTTGCTCAAGAAGAGCATGTTGATGTGAATTTCATTAAAAATAATAATTTCAACAACAATGCTTATAGGAATAATTCTGGTAACAACTATAGGCCATATCCTTCTGCTAATGGTAATGGTTATGGTAATTCTTATGGGAATTATTACAACAATAACAGGAGTGTACCCACTGGTCTTGAAGCCATGCTTAAAGAATTTATTAGTACACAAACTGCTTTTAACAAATCTGTTGAAAAAAACCTTGATAAAATTGATGTTCTTGCTTCTAAGGTTGATAGTCTTTCCTCTGATGTTGATCTTTTAAAATTGAAAGTTATGCCTAATGAAGATAAAGATATTAAGTCATTTGCTACAGCAAACGCCATCCAAGTTCGAATTAATGAGAATATTAGATTGATGGCTGAATTGCATGCTAGGTGGGAAAGAGAAGAAAACGAAAAACTAGCTAAAGAGAATAATGTAGCTAAAGTTTGGACTATTACCACCACTAGTAATATTGATGCTTCACATGTTGCTAAATCTCCTAATATCAATGATAAAATAATTGGTGTTTGCAATGTTTCTACTCCTAGTGCAAAGCGTGCAAAACTGCCTGAAACTGCTGAAATTGCTAAAACTGCTGAAACTGTTTGTCATAAAACTGCTGAAATTTTTCAAAATATTGGGGACAATGAACCCATTGCTGTAGATCATAATGGTTTAGATTTTGATGATTGTCATATCTCTGAAGTTATTAAGTTCTTACAAAAACTTGCTAGAAGCCCTAATGCTAGTGCTATAAATTTGGCCTTTACAAAACATATTACAAATGCTCTCATAAAAACTAGAGAGGAGAAACTAAAACTTGAAACTTCTATTCCTAGGAAGTTGGAAGATGGTTGGGAGCCCATCATTAAGATGAAGGTCAATGATTTTGATTGTAATGCTTTATGTGATCTTGGTGCAAGTATTTCTGTTATGCCTAAGAAAATTTATGATATGCTTGACTTGCCACCATTGAAAAATTGTTATTTGGATGTTAATCTTGCTGATAATACTATAAAGAAACCTTTGGGGAGGATTAATAATGTTCACATTATGGTTAACAATAACCTTGTCCCCGTTGATTTTGTTGTCTTGGATATTGAATGCAATGCATCTTGTCCCATTATATTGGGAAGACCTTTTCTTCGAACTGTTGGTGCTATTACTGATATGAAGGAAGGTAATATTAAGTATCAATTTCCTCTCAAGAAAGGTATGGAACACTTTCCTAGAAAGAGAATGAAGTTACCTTATGATTCTATTATTAGAACAAATTATAATGTTGATGCTTCATCTCTTGATAATACTTGATTCACACTTTCTGCGCCTAGCTGAAAGGCGTTAAAGAAAAGCGCTTATGGGAGATAATCCATTATTTTACTTCTGCACTTTTGTTTTATATTTGAGTCTTGGAAGTTGTTACTACTGTAGAAACCTCTCCTTATCTTTATTTTACTGCATTGTTGTGCCAAGTAAAGTCTTTGATAGTAGGGTTGATACTAGATTTGGATTACTGCGCAAAAACAGATTTCTGACAGTCACGAAATTGAGCAGCCCTTTCTGTAGGAAATTTAGAAAAATCTGCCAATTTACGTGCGTGATCCTCAGATATGTACGCAACTTTCATTCAATTTGAGCATTTTCATCTGAGCAAGTTAAGTTCCCCAGAAAAATTCGTCTTTACGGATCTGTTCTGTTTTGATAGATTCTGCCTTTTATTTCGTATTGCCTGTTTTGCTATGTTTGATGGATTTCTTTGTTCCATTAACTTTCAGTAGCTTTGTGCAATGTCCAGAAGTGTTAAGAATGATTATGTCACCTCTGAATATGTGAATTTTTTTATTATGCACTAACCCTCTAATGAGTTTGTTTTGAGTTTGGTGTGGAGGAAGTTTTCAAGGATCAAGAGAGGAGGATGATACAATATGATCAAGAAGAGTGAAAAGTCTAAGCTTGGGGATGCCCCCGTGGTTCATCCCCTAAGCTTGGGGATGCCCAAGGCATCCCTTCTTCATCGACAACTTATCGGGTCACCTCTAGTGAAACTATATTTTTATTCCGTCACATCTTATGTGCTTTACTTGGAGCGTCTGTTTGTTTTTGTTTGAATAAAATCGGATCCTAGCATTCTTTGTTTGGGAGAGAGACACGCTCCGCTGTTGCATATGAACAAAAGTGGGACAAAAGTCAAATTATACTACAAGTGGGACAAAAGTGGGATCCCACTTGACACCCTTATGTGTTCTTAGCTTTACTTTTAATGTTCATGGCGAAGGTTGAAACTGCTTCGTTCATCACTATTATGGTTGGAAACAGGAAATGCTTCATGTGGTAATTGGTATAATGTCTTGAATAATTTGATACTTGGCAATTGTTGTGCTCATATAGATCATGTTTAAGCTCTTGCATCATGTACTTTGCACCTATTAATGAAGAACTACATAGAGCTTGTTAAAATTTGGTTTGCATGATTGGTCTCTCTAGAGTCTAGATATTTTACGGTGAGGTGTTTGAACAACAAGGAAGACGAGTGTAGAGTCTTATAATGCTTGCAATATGTTCTTATGTAAGTTTTGCTTTGCACCGGTTTATACTTGAGTTTGCTTCAAACAACCTTGCTAGCCTAAGCCTTGTATTGAGAGGAATTCTTCTCGTGCATCCAAATCCTTGAGCCAAAACTATGCCATTTGTGTCCACCATACCTACCTACTACATGGTATTTCTCTGCCATTCCAAAGTAAATTACTTGAGTGCTACCTTTAAAATTCTATCCTTTATCTTTGCAATATATCTCTCATGGGAAAATAACCTTAAAAACTATTGTGGTGAAGAATATGTAGCTTATGTATCTTATTTCTTATAAGTTGCTTGTTGAGCGGTAACCATGTTTCTGGGGACGCCACCAACTATTACACCTTTGTTGAATATCATGTGAGTTTCTATGCATGTTCGTCTTGTCAGAAGTAAGGGTGATTTATCATGATCAAATGGTTTGAGTATGCATATTGTTAGAGAAGAACATTGGGCCGCTAACTAAAGACATGAATCATGGTGGAAGTTTCAGTTTGGACAATTAATCCTCATCTCTTATGAGAATATTATCTGTTGTTGAATGCTTATGCATTAAAGAGGAGTCCATTATCTGTTGTCTATGTTGTCCCGGTATGGATGTCTAAGTAGAGAATAATCAAAAACGAGAAATCAAATGCGATCTTTCTCCTTAGACCTTTGTACAGGCGGCATAGAGGGGGTATTTATGCTCGATAGTAGGTTCATGCCTCTAGTTTTCTGGGAGAGTGACTTTATAACTTCTAAGATTGTGTTGCCTACCAAAACCCACCGGCGAGCAGCGACGGGCAACACAGAGAGCCGGGAGGCTCCCTGGACTGCTGGTGGATCCTGGTCCCTCGGGCAACGGCCCGCAATGCTCCGGCACACGTCCCGGCTGTTGCGAGGGCGTGCCACCTGACCTATACCTGGTCAGGAAGGTGATGGATTGCTTTGATTAATTTTCTGCATGGCAAACACGTAAACATTAAATACGAGCCCCGATCGGCTCTTAGGTTGCCCTGTGGATCGGCTCAAAGAGCCGATTTCCCCATGGTTCACGTTAGATTTATAATGACATGGGGATCATGCTTTATCAATATCAAGTTAAACTAATCTACGATAGTCTAAGGTTCTCACCGCATAACCGGAACATCCTACGCGTAGTTGAGCCTAGCAGATACGTAAGATGATGGAAAACCAGCCCTAAAGAGGCCTAAAAACCAACATGAAGTTGATCCCGGAACAATCCCTCTAGGACTTAATAAACCACACCTTACGCACTACCGGATCGTTCAACCCGTTTATAAGGCCTAACCATGCGGATATCAAACCAATCCTTGAAGAACAAGGAACAACTATAACGGATCAGACCTACTAGATAAAGAACAAGCAAGATGCTGCCCTTACACCTAGGATAGGTGTAAGGGTAGCTAGATATCGAGGGGTAGCGTAGCTAAACAAGTACATCGTGAAAGCATCGACGTCAGCCCCAAAACACCTAAGATAAGGGTGTTGCTCGCCATCAAAAAGGCTTCAGCACGAGCAACACCAAAAACGAATAAACTGATCATCGCCTAGATCGCAAGATGCGATCTAGGCAGCATGTTGCTTACCCGGGAGAAACCCTCGAAACAAGGGGTGGTGATGCGCCTAGATTGATTTGTTGCGAACGTGATCGTCCTCTTTCTCAATAACCCTAGATACATATTTATAGTCCGTAGACTTTCTAACTTGGGAATAAGCCCAACTGTGTACGAGCTAAACTCTATCTCTTAATTCTAACCGACACGTAACCTACTATAATTTACAGATACACGGGCAATCTAGCCCAAACTTCTTATACGAGGCCGGTTCAGGAACATTTTCCGTGCATATTCTCTAAGCCCATTTAATCACGGCCCATCTCCAGGCTTGGTTAAAATCTGGTGATAACACATGCCCCCCTGGTTTTGGTAATGATAATTTCAAAACCACTCTGTTTTTCCTTCGTAGGGTCACGTCGGGGCAGAGCAGAACCGTCGCAGTATCCTTCATTATGATGCCTTGCCTTCTCAACTTCTCTGCACGATTTGACAGTTCTTTGGCACCACTTCCTCGGAAACCGCTGTAACATTAAATCTCCACTATATCCCCTTTATTTAACCGCGCCGAGCAGTTCGCCTCTTCATCCTCTTGCTCCGTACTAGCCGTCGGCAAAAAAACCCCTTCCTCTGTTGCCATGTCTTCCTCCTCTTCCTCCTCTGCCTCGTCGGGTCTCTCCTCCACATCTTCTTCCTCCCGTGAGCCCACGCCGGAGTGGGACTCGCTGGCGGCGTACGACCTCCGCGCCCCGGAGAAGTGGGACATCGAGGACCATGATTCCTCCGTCTGGTCCGAGGACGACAAGACATTGACCGACGGAGAAGATGACTTCCAGTTCCTCGTCGATGGGGAGCTGGAGGCGGGGAGCGAGGACGACCGCTTCTCGTGGGACGACTTCACCTCCTCCGACGAGGAGGAGGAAGAGGAGGACGACGATTCCTCCGACGAATACCCGCCGGCGAAGCGCTTTCGCGCCGGGTCGGATGACGACGACGACGACGAGGAAGAGGCCCCCGTCGAGGGCTACGGGAGCAGCGACGAGGAGTCCGCCGGCAGCAGTGCCGGCGGCAGCGACGACGGCGACGACGAGGGCAGCGACGGCCCTTAGATTAGGGACTACTAGTATAGGACTAGTAGTAGTAATCGGCTTTTGTTCTTTCTTCCTTGAGCCATCGGCTCTTCTCTGTAAAAGCCCCTTTTATTAATGAAGAAAATATTTCTAAGACGATTTTGCTTCCTTATCAAATTTGCCGATTGTCAAAGCAAGTCAACGTGCCAAGAGCCGATGGCAGCGCATCGGCCCTTACCATAAAACGCGAGTAAGGCCAACTCAGTTGCCTATTCAAACGGTAACCTGCAACTTATCTGAAAAAGCAACACTCAGATCCCCAAATCGCCGCTCGAACAGATCCAACTCACAGCCACGCGAACCTCAGATCTTAATCGCGCGAGCTCAACTCCGCAGCGAATCCAATGGCGGAATCATCCAACGCCAACGCTACGGTCTCCGGCCTGAAGGTAATCCTCAACCGCTCCTCGCTGTCCGAACATAGTGCTAGAATTAACAACAAACATCTGAATTAATGTCTCATCCCGTCATTAATTTCTAGGTATCAGACATTCTACTGCCGCATCCTTCTCTTCCAAATTCTCTCTGTCTTGGCCCTCGTTCTACCGAGAGTCCTGCTCATTTGATTTCATGCGAGGCCAATAGAATTCCTTTCGTGAACCAGAATTTAGATCTGACTTCTTGGGCCGACTGCTTACGAGCCTGGCCTAATCCTCCTGAAGATTGGGTTTCATGGTACAATAGAATCTCCAAAACTCACCAAGCCACCTGGGAAACCGCAGGAATAGCCGATGCTTTAGCTTTATCACTGTCTCCTCTTGTTATATTACTCTATGTTGACAATTATCCATGAGATATACATGTTACAAGTTGAAAGCAACCGCTGAAACTTAATCTTCCTTTGTGTTGCTTCAATACCTTTACTTTGATTTATTGCTTTATGAGTTAACTCTTATGCAAGACTTATTAATACTTGTCTTGAAGTACTATTCATGAAAAGTCTTTGCTTTATGATTCACTTGTTTACTCATGACATTACCATTGTTTTGATCGCTGCATCCACTACATATGTTTACAAATAGTATGATCAAGGTTATGATGGCATATCACTTCGTAAATTATCTTTGTTATCGTTTTACCTGCTCGGGACGAGCGTAACTAAGCTTGGGGATGCTTGATACGTCTCCGACGTATCGATAATTTCTTATGTTCTATGCCATATTATTGATGATACCTACATGTTTTATGCACACTTTATGTCATATTCGTGCATTTTCCGGAACTAACCTATTAACAAGATGCCGAAGTGCCGGTTCCTGTTTTCTGCTGTTTTTGGTTTCGAAATCCTAGTAACGAAATATTCTCGGAATTGGACGAAACGAAGACCCGGGTTCCTATTTTCACCGGAAGCATCCGAACACCCGGGAAGGACCGGAGGGGGGCACCGGGCCCCCGGACCATAGGCCGGCGCGGCCCAGGCCCTGGCCGCGCCGCCATATGGTGTGGCCACCCCTTCGACCCTCCTGCGCCGCCTCTTCGCCTATATAAAGCCTCCATCGCGAAACCCCTGATGCGAAAAACCACGATACGGAAAACCTTCCAGAGCCGCCGCCATCGCGAAGCCAAGATGCCGGGGACGGGAGTCTCCGTTCCGGCACCCCGCCGGAGCGGGGAAGTGCCCCGGAAGGCTTCTCCATCGACACCGCTGCCATCTCCACCGCCATCTTCATCACCGCTCGTTGCTCCCATGAGGAGGGAGTAGTTCTCCATCGAGGCTCGGGGCCGTACCGGTAGCTATGTGGTTCATCTCTCTCCTATGTACTTCAATACAATAATCTCATGAGCTGCTTTACATGATTGAGATTCATATGATGATGCTTGTAATCTAGATGTCATTATGCTAGTCAAGTGAGTTTTACTTATGTGATCTCCGGAGACTCCTTGTCCCACGTGTGTAAAGGTGACGAGTGTGTGCACCGTGTGGGTCTCTTAGGCTATATTTCACGAGAATACTTATTCACCGTTGAATGGCATAGTGAGGTGCTTATTTATATCTCTTTATGATTGCAATGTGTTTGTATCACAATTTATCTATGTGCTACTCTAGCAATGTTATTAAAGTAGTTTTATTCCTCCCGCACGTGTGCAAAGGTGACGAGTGTGTGCACCGTGTTAGTACTTGGTTTATGCTATGATCATGATCTCTTGTAGATTGCGAAGTTAACTATTGCTATGATAATATTGATGTGATCTATTCCTCCTACATATGCATGAAGGTGACGAGTGTGCATGCTATGCTAGTACTTGGTTTAGTCTTTTGATCTATCTTACACTAAAGGTTACTAAAATATGAGCATTATTGTGGAGCTTGTTAACTCCGGCATTGAGGGTTCGTGTAATCCTACGCAATGTGTTCATCATCCAACAAGAGTGTAGAGTATGCATTTATCCGATTCCGTTATGTGATCAATGTTGAGAGTGTCCACTAGTGAAAGTCTAATCCCTAGGCCTTGTTCCTAAATACTCATTGTCGCTTGCTTGTTTACTTGTTTTATCTGCGTTACTACTGCTTGTTTATCGTCCCGGGCAAAGCACTTTTACGGTGCCGTTGCTCATACTTATTCATACCACCTGTATTTCACTATCTCTTCGCCGAACTAGTGCACCTATTAGGTGTGTTGGGGACACAAGAGACTTCTTGCTTTGTGGTTGCGGGGTTGCATGAGAGGGATATCTTTGACCTCTTCCTCCCCGAGATCGATAAACCTTGGGTGATCCACTTAAGGGAAACTTGCTGCTCGTTCTACAAACCTCTGCTCTTGGAGGCCCAACACGGTCTACAAGAATAGAAGCTCCCGTAGACATCAAGTACTTTTACGGCGCCGTTGCCGGGGAGGAAAGGTAAAAGGCTCTCATACACCGGTCCCAGGTAAAGTATTTTTCTGGCGCCGTTGTGTGTGTGCTCAAAGCTATTTCCTTTAGATCCTGCAATTGCATCTTGTTGTTTCTTGTTTACACTAGTTTGGCGTAATGTACAAGAGTGAGCTTCTTATTCTATTTCCTGATTTAAAACATGGATGGTTTGATGCGAAAATTAAAAAACCCATGGAACATATTAGCATGAATACTTTGAATACCATTGTTGCTAATGATATGGAAATTTCTAAGCTTGGGGAAGCTGGTTTTCATGATCTTTTTAGTCCCCCAAGCATTGAGGAGAAAATTTTCTTTGATGATACTTTGCCTCCTATTTATGATGATTATAATGATAGTGGTCTTTTGGTACAACCTACTATGGAGAGTAAATTTTATTGTGATTATACTATGCCTCCTACACTTGATGAGAATAATAATGATAGCTACTTTGTTGAATTTGCTCCCACTACAACTAATAAAATTGATTATGCTTATGTGGAGAGTAATAATTTTATGCATGAGACTCATGATAAGAAAGCTTTATGTGATGGTTATATTGTTGAGTTTGCTCATGTTGCTACTGAAAGTTATTATGAGAGAGGAAAATATGGTTGTAGAAATTTTCATGTTACTAAAATGCCTCTCTATGTGCTGAAATTTTTGAAGCTACACTTGTTTTATCTTCCTATGCTTGTTACTTTGCTCTTCATGAACTTGTTTATTTACAAGATTCCTATGCATAGGAAGCATGTTAGACTTAAATGTGTTTTGAATTTGCCTCTTGATGCTCTCTTTTGCTTCAAATACTATTTCTTGCGAGTGCATCATTAAAACTGATGAGCCCATCTTAACGGCTATAAAGAAAGAACTTCTTGGGAGATAACCCATGTGTTATTTTGCTACAGTACTTTGTTTTATATTTGTGTCTTGGAAGTTGTTTACTACTGTAGCAACCTCTCCTTATCTTAGTTTTGAGTTTTGTTGTGCCAAGTAAAGTCTTTGATAGTAAAGTAAGTACTAGATTTGGATTACTTGCGCAGTTCCGATTTCTTTTCTCGTCACGAATCTGGGTCTACCTCCCTGTAGGTAGCTCGAGAAAATTAAGCCAATTTACGTGCATGATTCGCAGATATGTACGCAACTTTCATTCAATTTGAGCATTTTCATTTGAGCAAGTCCGGTGCCCTAATAAAATCCATCTTTACGGACTGTTCTGTTTTGACAGATTCTGCCTTTTATTTTGCATTGCCTCTTTTGCTATGTTGGATGAATTTCTTTGATCCATTAATGTCCAGTAGCTTTATGCAATGTCCGAAGTGTTAAGAATGATTGTGTCACCTCTGAACATGTTAATTTTTATTATGCACTAACCCTCTAATGAGTTGTTTCGAGTTTGGTGTGGAGGAAGTTTTCAAGGATCAAGAGAGGAGGATGATATACTATGATCAAGGAGAGTGAAAGCTCTAAGCTTGGGGATGCCCCGGTGGTTCACCCCTGCATATTTCAAGAAGACTCAAGCATCTAAGCTTGGGGATGCCCAAGGCATCCCCTTCTTCATCGACAAATTATCGGGTTCCTTCTCTTGAAACTATATTTTTATTCGGTCACATCTTATGTACTTTACTTGGAGCGTCTGTGTGCTTTTATTTTTGTTTTGTTATTTTCATTCTCTGAATAAATACATGCTTGTGTGGGAGAGAGACACGCTCCGCTGGTTCATATGAACACATGTGTTCTTAGCTTTTAATTTTCATGGTGAAGTTTCTTCTTCGTTAAATTGTTATATGGTTGGAATTGGAAAATGCTACATGTAGTAACTCTAAAATGTCTTGGATAATTTGATACTTGGCAATTGTTGTGCTCATGTTTAAGCTCTTGCATCATATACTTTGCACCCATTAATGAAGAAACACTTAGAGCTTGCTAATTTGGTTTGCATATTTGGTTTCTCTAGAGTCTAGATAACATCTAGTATTGAGTTTTGAACAACAAGGAAGACGGTATGGAGTCTTATAATGTTTACCATATGTCTTTTATGTGAGTTTTGCTGTACCGTTCATCCTTGTGTTTGTTTCAAATAACCTTGCTAGCCTAAACCTTGTATCGAGAGGGAATACTTCTCATGCATCCAAAATACTTGAGCCAACCACTATGCCATTTGTGTCCACCATACCTACCTACTACATGGTATTTATCCGCCATTCCAAAGTAAATTGCTTGAGTGCTACCTTTAAAATTCCATCATTCACCTTTGCAATATATAGCTCATGGGACAAATAGCTTAAAAACTATTGTGGTATTGAATATGTACTTATGCACTTTATCTCTTATTAAGTTGCTTGTTGTGCGATAACCATGCTTACGGGGACGCCATCAACTATTCTTTGTTGAATATCATGTGAGTTGCTATGCATGTCCGTCTTGTCTGAAGTAAGAGAGATCTACCACCTTTATGGTTGGAGCATGCATATTGTTAGAGAAGAACATTGGGCCGCTAACTTAAGCCATGATCCATGGTGGAAGTTTCAGTTTTGGACACATATCCTCAATCTCATATGAGGATAATAATTGTTGCCACATGCTTATGCATTAAAGAGGAGTCCATTATCTGTTGTCCATGTTGTCCCGGTATGGATGTCTAAGTTGAGAATAATCAAAAGCGAGAAATCCAAAATGCGAGCTTTCTCCCTAGACCTTTGTACAGGCGGCATGGAGGTACCCCATTGTGACACTTGGTTAAAACATGTGCATTGCAAAGATCCGGTAGTCCAAGCTAATTAGGACAAGGTGCGGGCACTATTAGTATACTATGCATGAGGCTTGCAACTTGTAAGATATAATGTACATAACTCATATGCTTTATTACTACCGTTGACAAAATTGTTTCATGTTTTCAAAATAAAAGCTCTAGCACAAATATAGCAATCGATGCTTTCCTCTTTGAAGGACCATTCTTTTTACTTTTATGTTGAGTCAGTTCACCTATCTCTCTCCACCTCAAGAAGCAAACACTTGTGTGAACTGTGCATTGATTCCTACATACTTGCATATTGCACTTGTTATATTACTCTATGTTGACAATTATCCATGAGATATACATGTTACAAGTTGAAAGCAACCGCTGAAACTTAATCTTCCTTTGTGTTGCTTCAATACCTTTACTTTGATTTATTGCTTTATGAGTTAACTCTTATGCAAGACTTATTAATACTTGTCTTGAAGTACTATTCATGAAAAGTCTTTGCTTTATGATTCACTTGTTTACTCATGACATTACCATTGTTTTGATCGCTGCATCCACTACATATGTTTACAAATAGTATGATCAAGGTTATGATGGCATATCACTTCGAAATTATCTTTGTTATCGTTTTACCTGCTCGGGACGAGCGAGAACTAAGCTTGGCGATGCTTGATACGTCTCCGACGTATCGATAATTTCTTATGTTCTATGCCATATTATTGATGATACCTACATGTTTTATGCACACTTTATGTCATATTCGTGCATTTTACGGAACTAACCTATTAACAAGATGCCGAAGTGCCGGTTCCTGTTTTCTGCTGTTTTTGGTTTCGAAATCCTAGTAACGAAATATTCTCGGAATTGGACGAAACGAAGACCCGGGTTCCTATTTTCACCGGAAGCATCCAGAACACCGGGAAGGACCGGAGGGGGGCACTGGGCCCCCGGACCATAGGCCGGCGCGGCCCGAGGCCCCGGCCGCGCCGCCATATGGTGTGGCCACCCCTTCGACCCTCTGCGCCGCCTCTTCGCCTATATAAAGCCTACGTCGCGAAACCACGATGCGAAAAACCACGATACGGAAAACCTTCCGGAGCCGCCGCCATCGCGAAGCCAAGATCCGGGGGACAGGAGTCTCTGTTCCGGCACCCTGCCGGAGCGGGGAAGTGCCCCGGAAGGCTTCTCCATCGACACCGCTGCCATCTCCACCGCCATCTTCATCACCGCTGCTGCTCCCATGAGGAGGGAGTAGTTCTCCATCGAGGCTCGGGGCTGTACCGGTAGCTATGTGGTTCATCTCTCTCCTATGTACTTCAATACAATAATCTCATGATCTGCTTTACATGATTGAGATTCATATGATGATGCTTGTAATCTAGATGTCATTATGCTAGTCAAGTGAGTTTTACTTATGTGATCTCCAGGAGACTCCTTGTCCCACGTGTGTAAAGGTGACGAGTGTGTGCACCGTGTGGGTCTCTTAGGCTATATTTCACGAGAATACTTATTCACTGTTGAATGGCATAGTGAGGTGCTTATTTATATCTCTTTATGATTGCAATGTGTTTGTATCACAATTTATCTATGTGCTACTCTAGCAATGTTATTAAAGTAGTTTTATTCCTCCTGCACGTGTGCAAAGGTGACAGATGTGTGCACCGTGTTAGTACTTGGTTTATGCTATGATCATGATCTCTTGTAGATTGCGAAGTTAACTATTGCTATGATAATATTGATGTGATCTATTCCTCCTACATATGCATGAAGGTGACGGTGTGCATGCTATGCTAGTACTTGGTTTAGTCTTTTGATCTATCTTACACTAAAGGTTACTAAAATATGAGCATTATTGTGGAGCTTGTTAACTCCGGCATTGAGGGTTCGTGTAATCCTACGCAATGTGTTCATCATCCAACAAGAGTGTAGAGTATGCATTTATACGTTCGTTATGTGATCAATGTTGAGAGTGTCCACTAGTGAAAGTCTAATCCCTAGGCCTTGTTCCTAAATACTGCTGTCATGTTGCTTGTTTCTTGTTTTTCTGCGTTACTACTGCTTGTTTCTTGTCCTGGGCAAAGCACTTTTACGGTGCCGTTGCTCATACTTATTCATACCACCTGTATTTCACTATCTCTTCGCCGAACTAGTGCACCTATTAGGTGTGTTGGGGACACAAGAGACTTCTTGCTTTGTGGTTGCGGGGTTGCATGAGAGGGATATCTTTGACCTCTTCCTCCACGAGATCGATAAACCTTGGGTGATCCACTTAAGGGAAACTTGCTGCTGTTCTACAAACCTCTGCTCTTGGAGGCCCAACACTGTCTACAAGAATAGAAGCTCCCGTAGACATCAGAGGTCTATAGATATCTTCAGCTAATGTCTGTTAAACTGTTCTCCCAAAAGACAGTCAAAACAGGAGGTCCCTGGTGGTTTATTCAGCTATGGGCTCAGCTATACTTCCAAAACCAGATCCCAAACTTCCCACCTTTGGCCAATTGCACCTTCCCAGACACTAATGGGAAGCAGATCCGATGCACTAGCTACGGCCAAGCTCTATATAGTCTTCCGGGCAGACAAGCGACCCTCGGGGAAGCATCGAGTGGTTCAGAATTTTCTACCAAGGCCTGGACCATCCCCTCTTCTTTCCTTATACGGAGTCTGAAAATTTTGAAAACCCAGTCTCCTTCAGGCTAGATAGTTTTGCCGATGACGCCAGCACTCGGCAATTGTATTCCATCATGATCCGTCCCTGCTTCCTTCCAGTTGGTATGAGCACCTCAAACGGGATCATCAAACCCGGTTATGAGTCTTATCGGCCGGTCGTAGCAGCCCGGCAACTTGGTCTTGGATAGGTATCTCCCCATTTCTTTACGCACCACCGACAGAGAGCGAGCTGAGCTACCCGATGTCCTCACCGGTCGGAGGTGTTATTCCTTCTTGGATGCTCTAGCCATCCCAATTCCTCACAACCTCTCTTTTACCTCATCAACCGATAGTTTTGAGACCTGGTGGTCCATGTGGAAGACTCATGCCTTCAGGAGAGCTCTGCGACCGTTGCTGAAACAACTTGATGCTGACTATGATATCCCCTGCGAACAGGTACCACTACTCCCAAATTATCTTGCAGTAGCTTACAATGATTTCTTTTTATATTCTTGCTTTGTCTCCTTGCAGCAGCAAGACGGTCCAGAACCTGTAGATGATGACGGCTCACCTTTCAGATTCCTCCCACCAGCTCCGGTGGTCCTCTTCTGCAAGAACTCACCACCTTTGAAAAAGGTTGTGATGCGAGACCGACCGATGACGCCAAAATCGGCTTCCAAGAGCGAGTATCTTCGGGCCAGCTGCCCCCGAGCCTCAGCCAAGGCGAGAACAGCAGTAAGGAAAGTAGCTGCCCGGAAGACCTTGAAGCGCCAAAGTCCTACTCCAGCCCAAGAAAGTTTGCACCTAAGCTGATCCATGCCTTAGCTGATTTCATCTACCCTTCTAGGCTTACGCAACTCTGCTCGTATTTCCTTTACGAGGCGTCTGCGAGGAAAACTCCAGCGAGGAGACACGGTCCGGTCGAAGGGACTTGAGCTCGGGCAACTGCGGGAAAACCACCACGCGAGCCAGCCGGACTTGCCACCGTCGGCTTCCAAGAAAAGGTCGGCTCTCGAACCTGCTTGCTTCCCAAACTCCTATCAAAGCGAGGCGGGGAAGTCTACGCACAAAGAGCCGATGCATCAAGAGAACTCGCAAGGAACCGCAAGCCTCTTCATTAAACCGGGAGACTCCGAATGTAATTACCCTCCATACTCTCCTTGGCTCATATTTCATGTTAACCCATTGCTTGTTCTTATCGGCTAACCACTTCCTTTGCGGATCGATGACACCTCTATTGGGGAAGTCGAGGAGGTGCGATGCCATCCGCCACCCTGGACCTAGCAACTTCTAAAAGTGTAGGCGACAAGGTGGCCAACTTGGCCAAGCCCACCGCGAAACACAAGAGTCGATCACCTCTTCATCGGTCTGTTCCTGCGGTCTTAGGAGAGGTACAGTCCTTTCCCTTAGCTTTACCCTTCTCTTTTGCTGTATCCTAACGTTGTTTTTGTTGTTTGTCAGGGTTATGACCTCTCAAGTTTGTTAACGTTCGACCCTGAATCCATCGAGCCAGCTCCTTCTAAAGCAAGTGAGGAGTCAGGACCCAGCGCTACCCATGGTCAACTCCAGCATCTCAAGGCCTTGCTCTCCTCCTCGATTGAGGCATTGGTTGAAGATCCGGAGAAGTGAAGAGCATTCTTGAAGACATCCAGCCTCACCTCCCGGTGACGTTGCAGGTGAAACTCTGGCCAGTTGTGACTCTGTCTGCCTACAGGTCAAGGGTGAAATCGGCTCGTCAGAGAATCGACCTACGCCACGCCCAGCTCCCGTTGAAAGCCGATATAGCACACAAATGTCAGTGGCTTAATGAGAAGAAGGCAGCTCTGGACGCCAAAACTGACACCTCTGTCGGCCTGCTGCGAGCTTGAGACCTGCGAAAGGAGTTGGAGGACCTTGAAGAGAGGGTCCGGGCAACCAAACAGCTCATCCAAGATAAGGAAGCTTTTATTGCCCACTCCCACGAGGAAGCGAGAAGGCCTAAAATTTGAGCCGAAAGCTGATCCGGCCGAGATACGTGCCACCGAACAAGCAGGCTGGTGGCGGGCAAGGACGAAGATGATGAGGCCGAAATCGCCGAGGTGGATCGTGTTCGTGCCGACGCCCTCCATGCCCTTGAGACATTCCTTCGATGCGGCCTCCTGTGTAATCTGAAAACTGCATTATTGAGCTTGTACCTCTAGAGTCGATGGCTGTGCATCGGCTTTTTTTAGTTCTAAAGTCGATGTCTGTGCATCGGCTGCACTATGTATATTTTTTTTACTGGCCGATTTCGTGCATCGGCCCCATATTTCATTGTCCGTTATCCCATATTAGGTGCCCCCGAGCCGAATCTTTCGAGTAAATGAAGATATCGGCTCTCGAGTTGTCCGATTCCAGGAACTGTACCTAATCATAGGCTCAATAGATATAACATTTGCTGAAAAGTGTTGGTCGTGGCTTATCCCCAGGACCAATGTCAATCTCTTCTAGCTCATCAGCTGACGTAAACCCATACCCTAGCTTTCCGTCGCCTGTTAGATCGATGCTGAACACAGGCAGAACGTATGGCGAGGATAATTTTGGCCGATTGCTGGAATCGGCCTCCTTGTTGATTGTATTGCTCAATGGAGGTTTACAACTTGTTTGTGGTCCACTACGGGAGAGAGTCTCCCTACTACGACTACGTGACATGCTTGAGGTGAGATCATTGCCTTTTATTTTTTGGGGCCGATCGCAGGGATCGGCCTTGCCATGTATGTCGATGGATATTGCTCTTGCTACTCTATCAGGCCGGTGGATAAGACCAGCCTCACCCCGTTTTTTGTCACTTCGATGCGATCACAGCCGTCCAAACTGACTCCAGAAAGTGGCTCTTGGTCTTCCGAGTCCCAAATGTTCATGCCGGCTATTGAGACTTCTATCGAGTCGTCTGCATGCACGACTTCCACGTCATCTCCATCCCATTGTATCAGGCATTGGTGCATTGTAGATGGAATGCAGCAGTTGGCGTGAATCCAATCCCTCCCTAGCGGGACGGCGTAGGTGCTTTTGCTGTCGACTATGAAGAACGTTGTTGGGATGGTTTTTCGGCCTACGGTTAGATCCACGTTCGGGACGCCTTGTGTCCACGATGCTTGGCCGTTGAAGTCGTTTAGCGTGACGTTGGTCTTGATCGGATCTGCACTTGGAGCGTCCCAAACGCCGTAGCATGGAATATGGCATTATATTGATTGCCGCTCCCGTGTCAACCAACATCCTGCCGACGAGGCTGCCCATTGATATAACCTTTTAAGTACGGGGCCTTCATATGTTTGTAGCCCTTCTCTCGTGGCTTTTCAAAGATGACTGGCCGTGGACCGCAGTCAAACTGTGCTATCGGCACTTCTTCGGTCCCTGGGGCACGAAACTCTGATGGAAGTATGAACACCATGTTTGTGCCAGCCGATGTGAGCACATCGGCTTTTTGTTGCTTGGGACGCCAAACTTTCTTTGGTGGACGACTCTCCTCGTCCAAAGTCTGCTGAATTTTCACGGCCAGATCGGGTCGCGCTTTCCTCAACGTGTGCAACTATTGCGCTTCGGCTTGCTCCAAGCTACGTAGCCGCTGAACCCTACGCTTTTGGGAGTGGCTGAGTCCATCAGGGCACCACCTTGGCCGGTGGTACCTATCCTCTTCTTCATCCTCTGACTCCTCAAAGTCTTCATATTGAGATGACTCAGCTCGTTTGTTCTGTGGCGGGAGAGGCTCTAGACGCTTGAAAACTGAAACTTCCCCTGCATCCTTCTTCCGGCGTCTACACTCCGGGCAGTTGTCGATTGTAGGCAATCGGCTCATTCCTGAATCCCAGCAGTGTTTAAAGAAGGGACAGTCCCAGTGTCTATCCATGTCTTCCTGCTCTCTTGACCTCCCCTTAGCGCGGTGTTCATGTCCTTCGTCGTCTCTACCATGCCGACGGTACCTTCCTTTGTCTTCATCAGACCGACTGTATCACTCGTCAACTCTATCGTACTACCGACGTCGGTCATACTGATATTCATATTTGTTAAGGAGATGCGTGGAGAGTGGTTTTTGATATCGCACGCTTCTCACTTGTTCCTCGGTGAGGTACCGTCTTTCATCATATCGGGGCCGGTCGCGTGGATCGGCCTCCTTCTTTTCCTTGCCGCGGGAGTGACTGCTTTCTTCTTTATCCTTGCCATGGTGGCGTACAGGCCCTGCCATGTTAACATCGAACGAGAAATCTAGTCGACGCCTCGCGGAGTGATTGGGTTCCACCATGTTGACGCCGGGAAACGGATGTGTGTCCACTTTCATGGCAAGCGGCTAAAGATCAATCGGCCTTGTTCTATCGCCGTTTGGATCTGCCGACGAAACTCTTTGCGGTCATTGGTGGTGTGGGTGAACGAGTTATGCCACTTGCGGTACGGTCTCCCGTTCATTTCTTGCGCCGTAGGGAACTTATGGCCTTCGGGTAACTTCGAACTGTTTTTCTTTAAGCAATAGATCGAATATCTGCTCAGCTTTGCTCACGTCGAAGTCAAACCCTTTTGCAGGCCCTTGTGGTTTCACCCATTTGCAGGACACGGGAGCTGCCCCCGAGCCCATTCAGCGACGGCTACCTCTAGGTCTCCTGCAGAATCTTCAGTTTCTTCCGTCTCGACCAGGCCTACCGGACGCTTGAACTTGTCCTGGTACAATTCAGGGTGCCGCTGCTCATACGATGTGAGCTTCTGGACCATGTGCGACAGTGAACTGTACTCTGCTTGGAAAGCCAGATCCTTGATCGGCGTTGCGAGGCCCAATGCTGCCAGTTCGGTCGCTTCTTTCT
The DNA here is from genome assembly GCF_022539505.1 of Lolium rigidum. Lineage (NCBI taxonomy): Eukaryota > Viridiplantae > Streptophyta > Magnoliopsida > Poales > Poaceae > Lolium > Lolium rigidum. The sequence goes on along the minus strand of NC_061510.1, from coordinate 3,958,263 downwards.
CGGATAAACGAACCGAATAACATCGGTTCCTGACGATCTGAAACGTTGAATGTATTCGGACACTGTTTCTCCCCGCTTGCCGCACTTTGTGTTAGATCGGCAATGCCGGCCTCGGTAGCTTCTGAGTGATATTACACGTGAAACTGCTCCTCCAGTTGCTTCCACGTCCGGACTGAGTTTGGTGGCAACGAGGTGTACCATCCAAACATTGATCCCGTGAGAGATTGCGCGAAAAACCTCACACGTAACGGGTCTGACGCTGAAATCATGCCCAGCTGTGCCAAATATCGGCTCACGTGCTCTATTGAGCTAGACCCTTCTGCTCCATTGAATTTTGAGAATTCAGGGAGCCGATATTTGGGTGGCAGCGGGATCAAGTCATACTCGTCGGGGTACGGCTTGGAATAGCCGATTGTTTTCCTCTTTGGCAGGATGCCGAATTGGTCTCTCAAGATGGTGCTGATTTGTTCCATGGTATTAGCCGTAGGGACCGAGCTCTCATGACTCGTTCCGGTGGCATATTTAGCTAGCCATGCCTGTTTATCAGCGTCTGCTCCAGAAATCCCTGCTGGTGCAATCTGGTTCGTGCGCGCCAAGGCGGTGCGGTCCGGCACGTATGTGCACACGTATCCATGTGGGATCTCTTTAGGCGGCTCGTACGAGGAGCGGCAATCGCTAGGATCGCCTCCCACCTTGTAGACGACGTACGCCGGCGAACCCGGTAGCTGCGGCGCTGCAAACGCGAATGGCGGCGGCGGTCTAATCTGGAGCGGTATTTCTCCCTGGTGAGTCCCCGGGGTAGGTCCGACGGAGAGTGCCGATGCTTCATGATTTCTGCACCACACGAACCGCAACGCGCTCGAGGCGTTCACCAAGCGCTCGGAATGGCGGTGTAGAGAATGAGCCACCATGTAATTAATTTCTCGACGTAGAGCTGCGGTGCGTTCCTCGGAAGAGGTAGACGAGGTCTACCTCATCAAGAGCGCCTTCGGGGGAGAACCCTTTCCACCGATGCCATGTGAACGGGTCCTCATGAAGGAGCGAGATGAGATCAGCTTCCAAGATGGCTTTCATCTCATCGTACTTCTTCTTGTGCTCCTCGAGCGGATCTGCGTACGTGGTCGGTTCGCCCACCACCTCATCGGCGGCTTTTGACATGGTTGTTGCGGATGTCGACGTAGTTGTTGTTGTAGAGTGTCCCACCGGGCGTGCCGAGAATGTGTTGCCTACCAAAACCCACCGGCGAGCGGCGACGGGCAACACGGAGAGCCGGGAGGCTCCCGGGACTGCTTGGTGGATCCTGGTCCCTCGGGCAACGGCCCGCAATGCTCCGACACACGTCCCGGCTGTTGCGAGGGCGTGTCACCCGACCTATACCTGGTCGGGAAGGTGATGGATTGCTTCGATTAATTTCTGCATGGCAAACACGTAAACATTAAATACGAGCCCCGATCGGCTCTTAGGTTGCCTCTGTGGATCGGCTCAAAGAGCCGATTGCCCCATGGTTCACGTTAGATTTATAATGACATGGGGATCATGCTTTATCGATATCAAGTTAAACTAATCTACGATAGTCTAAGGTTCTCACCGCATAACCAGAACATCCTACGCGTAGTTGAGCCTAGCAGATACGTAAGATGATGGAAAACCAGCCCTAAAGAGGCCTAAAAACCAACATGAAGTTGATCCCCGGAACAATCCCTCTAGGACTTAATAAACCACACCTTACGCACTACCGGATCGTTCAACCCGTTTATAAGGCCTAACCATGCGGATATCAAACCAATCCTTGAAGAACAAGGAACAACTATAACGGATCAGACCTACTAGATAAAGAACAAGCAAGATGCTGCCCTTACACCTAGGATAGGTGTAAGGGCAGCTAGATATCGAGGGGTAGCGTAGCTAAACAAGTACATCGTGAAAGCATCGACGTCAGCCCCAAAACACCTAAGATAAGGGTGTTGCTCGCCATCAAAAAGGCTTCAGCACGAGCAACACCAAAAACGAATAAACTGATACTGCCTAGATCGCAAGATGCGATCTAGGCAGCATGTTGCTTACTCGGGAGAAACCCTCGAAACAAGGGGTGGCGATGCGCCTAGATTGATTTGTTGCGAATGTGATCGTCCTCTTTCTCAATAACCCTAGATACATATTTATAGTTCGTAGACTTTCTAACTTGGGAATAAGCCCAACTGTGTACGAGCTAAACTCTATCTCTTAATTCTAACCGACACGTAACCTACTATAATTTACAGATACACGGACAATCTAGCCCAAACTTCTTATACAAGGCCAGTTCAGGAACATTTTCCGTGCATATTCTCTAAGCCCATTTAATCACGGCCCATCTCCAGGCTTGGTTAAAATCTGGTGATAACAGATTGTAGATGTGTTGTTGCTACTAGGGAGAAAACAACAATGTTTTATCCAAGGGTAATTCTATTGTTCACTTTACACACATTGCTTAATGCGATAGTCTGTTGCTTGCATCTTTATACTGGAAGGGGTGCGGACGCTAACCTGATGGTGGATTATTAGTCATAGATGCAGTTGGATCACGGTCTATGTATTATGTTGTAATGCCCAATACCAAATATCATAGTAATCATCTTCTCATGTATGGTCGATATTCTGTCAATTGCCTAGCTGTAATTTGTTCACCCAATATGCTATTTCTTTATGGAGAGACACCTCTAGTGAACTGTGGATCTTGGTCCTATTTCCTTTACTGATATATTCAACTGCAATACTGTTCTGTTTACTTTCTACAAACATCTCCTTCCATTCGATACGCCTAATCCTTTGTGTTCAGCAAACCAGTGAGATTGACAACCTCACTGTAAGTTGGGGCAAAGTACTTTGGTTGTGTTGTGTGCATGTTTCACGTTGTTGCTGACGCCTGTAGTGCGCCCTGCCACTAGTCAGCCAGCAACACCTTCAGAAGTCACGTCTTTCTCCTACTGGTCGATTAAACATTGGTTTCGTACTGAGGAAAAACTTGTTGCTGTGCTCATCACACCTTCCTCTTGGGGTTCCCCAACAGCGTGTCTGCGTACGACGAGCACACGCCATCAGATATCTATCAAAAGATTTGGTTCTATGGTTGGTTCATCTGTATGGTATTAATGAATTTGTATGTGATGAAAGAGTAGGTGAGTTGGCGGTGCTTTGTGGATGAATTTTGACCCCGCTTCTTTCACATGTGATGGGCTTCACGACTGTGGTGACCCGGCATACCACTGCATGGTGTAGTATGCAAGTCTGATATAACACCAATGAAACACCGTTTCACTCATATTATATCGCTCAGAGTGGTACAACAGAAACATATGCGGGTCCAAGGCATGTCTATAGAATTACAACACGGGCTCTTTACAAAAGATCCACACGACCTCCTACTTTATAATGAGGTAAAGCCGCAAATAAACTCCAGAAGAACGACTCGTAGTCTAATCCTAATACGAACTCTATTTGTAGAGTATTTAACTAGCTACTGAGGCTATGAATAGATTCTAGCTAAATAGGAGCTAGGTTTAGGAAGCTAGTTCCCTTCTACTGCTTAATCTAGGTTTTCTCCATGGTGGATGTGGTATATGACTCTTCTGACAGGGTCCTGTCTCTTGAAGTAGTTGTTGACTTCTCGGTCTTCGAGTTGCACTGTAGATCCTCTTTCGTGGCCTCCATATCTAAGCAGGGGATTTAAGAGTGGGATGAGTACGAGCGTACTCAACAAGTTCATTATAGGAAAGAGGTGTTTAATGCACTAGCTACAGCATTAGACCAGAAAGTCTAATACCAATGCAAGTTTTCATAACCATTTCTTAAAAAGGTTGCTTTTATTCAGAAGAACTATGTCCGTCAGCCTTCACCGGTTTACTAGAACTTCATGGAGCTCCTTTCCGGCCGCGTTCACGGTTCCATATCCCGGAACGAGGAGTGACGAGTCACGGTTCTTTACACTCTGCAGAGGTGTGTTGCTTTACCCATAAGAGATCTTAACCTTGGTGCCAACCGAGTCTATAGTTCTCGTCCACACTTCCTTTGGTGTGAGGCCCGGTATAAGGTCATAGCCAATCATATTCCTCCGCTACCTCATACACCCACCCGTTGATGCAAACTCCGACCCTGGGTCCTCGCCGGTGCTCTTATACCAATTAAGGACGGCCCCCGACCACGACAACGGTTCAGGTCTCTACCATGAACTCCTTCGCCGGCAGCTGCAACCCATCATAGACCGCAATTACCGTGGGGACTTCATCGGGACCCCCACCCTACCACTTGTCCTCTCTTGGATCAAGGGTACCACTTGTCCTCTCTTGGATCAAGGGTCTACGGTAAAGCGCATCCGTTGATGTACAAGAGGTGGAAATACAATTGACTATTCCGTCCCACTCCAGATCTTATGGTTAACACGATTATTACGGCACAAGAATCACTGACGACATTTGTTGTTTAATCCTAGATGGATATAAACCCTTGCAATGGAACCTCCACCATATCAACACAATCCATGGTTCCATTGCCCACCACATAGTCATATTCATAGTTATGAAAGTAGTGGTTTTGGTTTTTATGCAATAGTGATAACCATAGTACTTTGCAAGTAATTTGATAGAAATACTCAAATGACATGAGCAAGTGATGAACTTGCCTTTCTTGTCTGCAAGATTATGCAGGCAAGGTCTTCGATACGCAATAACTCCAAATTCTGAAATATCATCATCGTCCGGTAAGGACGATGTTTAAAAGATTGGCATGGATGCAATAATGCATAAGTATGAGATGCAATCGCTCTAAGCGCGACCTAACCCCGATGATTTAGGATTAGTGAGTTGTAATGATTAGTTCAAGGTGTGTTGCACTTTTAGAGTGTTTCCACAAACAAGGTTCTTATTAGGGTTTGGTTGTCTTAATGTCATAAATAAGTGGTGTAATGCATCATAACAATCATACACACCAAAAAAATAATAGTACTTAATAAGTAAAGAGCAGTTGTCAATTTTAAGTCCTGTAGTACATGGTTGATGATTACTTATTGTATACTTCACAAGAATAAGTTTTGAAGAACATGTTAATTGGGAAATAATAAGTATTTCAAGTAGAAACTATTTACTTCTATGGTTTACTATGGTTCTCAATTAAGTTTCCTAATTAAGTATTATATGGATCACAACAAAGTTGGATTGAGTTCCTAGTCATGTAATGGTTGCATGGTTTAGTTAAATAGGACTATATAGAGTGAATTAATACATAAGGTTGCTACTTTAGTTTATGCTATTAATCAATGATAATTAATGGTGATGGCATGAAAATAACAAGTTTGGGTTCCCTTTTCATTAATACTACATGGTTGCTATTAGGGTTTTAATTAAATTGGTATCTCTTACAAGGTGTATACAAAGCATAACAATATATGAGCATACGATTAATAATAGTTGACACCATCTTAGCATGTGAAGAATAATTGTTAGCTTTAGGTATATGTGTTAAATTTGGGACTTAATAGATTATCTACCATAATAAAATAAGCAACACATAATTTCTAGCTATGACCTTCTACATAACATCCAATCAGACATGTTTTATAGGCAAATATCAAATCACGATCATGTAAAGTTAAATCAAACAATTCCAAGAGATGTGTAAGTGTATGACTTAAAGTGTTGTTGGATTTTATATCTTTAGGTTTAATGGTAACTCATAATGTTGTTTTAGAAAATAGAAGAGATATCAACTTATAGTATATTTCGGTTCAAGTAATATATATTTAGGGTTGAACGAATTTCCTACAAAGTATTAAACTGTTTTGAATTTAATTTACTAGTTTAAGTTAAAGAAAGTATCTATTAAAAAAATCACCAAGTACTCTAATATATTTTAAAATTAGTTCCTCTCTTTTTTTTGGAATTTGATTTTTACTAATCAAAAATAACATCTTAAGTTTTATTTACTAAATCATGTTTAAATACTATGACAATATTTATAACATGTTTGAGGTTGAATTAATATTTCAAACATTTCAGAAATTGAGCTTAAGCATAAAATATATTGTTAGATTTCAACTACAACTTGTATTTTTAAAATGTTTGTTTGATATCTTAGAGTAATTTTATCTACGCAAAATTGGATTAGTAAATAGTTTTATTTATCATGTAAGTGTTAACTAAGTACGTGTATGTATCTATGTAGTAGACTAGAGAGCAGAACACGACCTTTCCCTTGTTCGTTCCCCTCCTGCGATCGAGTCGTCGCCTGCTGCCGTCCCGGCCGTTGCCGGCCGAATCCGCCGTCGCTGCTCGCCGGTTCCGCTCCATCCCTCTCTCCTCCGTTGTTTCCCTGCTGCCGCTATGCACGAACTCGCCCGTGCTCCCCGCCGCCTACTGCTCCGCCGCCTGCTATCGGCCGTTCGCGGCCTACTCCGACGCCGGCGAGAGGGGTTTCTGCTCCACCTTGAGGTGATCTACAACTCCACCTCGACGATTTAATTCCCGTGGCTTCTCCCGTTCGTTCCCCAACCTGAAACCCTTGTCGGTCGCCTCCATCGCCCGGCCAGCCGTCGGCCAACCCCGGCGCCGCGGCGTGCCGCTGCTGCTCCGCCTCCTCGGCTCTTGGTCTGATGTTGCTGGGATGGTGGGGTGCGGGCGCTGTGGTGCCTATCTTCGGTGAACTGGTGCTGCGGCATCTACTTCATCCTCGATCGACGCCAGCGTGATGGCGTCTACGACTGCAACCCCGGCGTCCTCACTTCTCTGCATCCTCTACTACTATACTACTACGTGAGTTAAACCTCCTCACTTGCCTACTATATGTGTCTGATATGTGCTATGGAGATGCTCCTGTTTGGATGATGAATTCATCCAAGCATCTATATTGATGTTGGCTTGGCTACATAACTCTACTGCAATTTATATTTACCAATCAGTGTGGTGCCTTAATTTGGATGATATACTCATCCATGACATATGTGGTGGATTGGTTAATTAGAGAGTCCAATTATGTCTCTGTTTACCTCTTCGATGAGTTGAGATATTTCAAAATACAAGAACTGATATTTATAACCATATTATTTACTTGATGCTTTACTTGGTGAGAATATACTAGTGCTCATGATTGCTGCTGGTGCAAATTATCACTCATTTAAGTTGTCCTGGTTCCTCTATTTGATGAACTAACTCTAGTGGTCGGGCAGTAATAGTGTTACTGGATTCAGTTAAAATGTTTACTGAACTTTTGGTTCAGGTTGATAATTAGCTTTCTATCCGCACATTGGGTTGGAGTAACATATTATGCTTGGTAATTCTTGACAGTGATTGAGCCATTTAAATGAGATGGGAAATTATTTCCACATATCTATATGAGATGGCTATTGCTTTGCCGGTGATTTATAGGATCTGATTGAATGATCATGTGCCTACATGATCCTAGAAAAGTCTATGTTGGTGGTGTGCAAATTGTCGAGATGAATTCAGGTAGACAGATCCGATGCTTATAGATGGAGGCTTCATTTCTCTGTCTAGCTTGTGCTTAACTGATGATCTTGTAGCTCTGTTTTAATGTCTTTTCTAGCTTTGCATAAGTGCCCATGTGCTGTCTAGTTATCATATCTATCATGTGGTGCCTCAAATGAGGGTGCGCATAATATATATATGTTGGATTAGAATCTTGTGTTATGTAGAGTAGAGAAATAGGCATTGATCTGGGCTATATGATCAGATGATGCAAATGTCCATCCCAAGCTTCTAATGATGCTTGAGTTGATTTTAATGGATATACCTATGCTTGCTTTAGCCGATGATGCAAAGGCTGAGGCTCGGATTTGTAATAAGAACAGATACTAATATGTGGCTTCTGAATCTCTATGAGGATTCCACAGAGCACTACTCTGTTATTCTGAGAGAAATTCATCTCTCCATCCTCCTGGGTTAAAACCTAGTCGAAGGGTGGTTTGATGGAATGATTTTTATTCTTTTAGTTTTCCCTCTGCTGTGTATGCAACCTAAGGATATATATGCCATGGTCTATTTATGATAGTGATGACTTTATACCTGCTGCTCTCTGTAGCTTGATAGCTAGATCTTCTAGCTCCTATGATATTCCTCTTCCTATGGTATGCCTGCTCCTCCTTGCTAGCTTCTTGATCTGCTACCTGTTGCTATAGTGGCTGGTGTTGTTCTTGTGGATCAGACTGTGTTCTTGATGGTATCTGATGGGCCACTAATGCAGTTGCTGGTGCGGCTGGTGTGCATGTGAGAAATACTACCAGTACAGCTGCTTCTGTTAGGCTTTTATACTGCTGTTCTATGGTTGACAGCACATGCTATGCATGTGTGGTGTAAGCTGCTTGTGTGCTCCTGCCACCTAGTGCTAGAGAACAAATTCCCTTTCTTCTCCTCCTGCACAAGCTACGGCTGATGGATCCTTATCCATGCTTGGCATTTGTTTTGTACTGCCATACTGCCAAGTGTTAATTCTTACTGGCTGGTACACTTGAGCTTAACAGATCAAGTGTCTATGTGATTTAATTAGGCTTTGCTTAATTAATATGTGGCTTAGAGATAATTGTCTTAGGATCATATTGACTTTTCTATGTCAAAAGTGATCCAGTAAACTTACTAGTGGGATTTCTCTATATAGGAACCTGAATAGGTTAGAGGGATCAATTAGTTACCTTTTTGCCTAAGATAAATTGATAATGTTGCCTCATGTCCCTTTGCTAAGATGGATCATTCAATGTTGCCTTGTCCCTTCTATTGTATGGATCAAATGCTGCCTTAAATCCTTGTTGCCTACTTGTAAGAAATGATCCAAAGTGATCCAAGTTTGATCCATGATGTCTTGTTGCCAACGAGTTGAGGTTGATCCCTCTAGCCACTATTTGGATATTAGGATAAATTCCTACTGTCTAATAGTTGAGTTCCAAAAATTAAAATGCCTCACCTTGGTGATGGCAACATTTTAACATTAACCACTATTCTCTTGCCTTTGTTGTGTCTTTTATAGGGAAAGAAGAACAAGAAGATTGGAAGATTGAGAAGATTTAGATTTAGGACTTCTTTTATTTTCTTTTTGTAATCTTTCTCTCTTTCTATTTATGTGACTTGTAAATAATTGGATAATGTTATTTATAATAAAGTTTAAATTGTTTGTTCATTTGGAGTTATCAAATGTGTTTACTTTTACATATTTGTTTGGAATTCAAATTCCAATTCATGTTTTATTTGAATTCATGTTATTCCTATTTAATTTGAATTCAAATTGTTCTTCCCAAAACAAATGGATTTAGAAATGTCATGTCGAAATTTGTCGCTTTCACATCGATGACTAACTCAGTTCCACCGATGCAAGAGAAACCTCGATCACTTTGATAGTTTTAAACAAAAGCGCGAAAATTCCCTGGATTTTCTATGCATTAATGCAATGCACACATCTGTTTTCCTCTATTTTTGTAACCCCATTACATGGGATATTACAGTCTCTACCCCTTAAACTAAACTTCGTCCTCGAAGTTTGAACTCTCTCACGTTTTGGAGTGTGGATCTGACTTGTGCGGACTACTTCTTTTCTCGAACTCCGTGGTGATCTCACTTGGATATAATTGAATATATCCCTTGTCCAGATTCTTCCCGGAATCCATTAGTGTTTGACATCAAACAACTATTACTTCCTTTACTTCCATGATTTCCTCCAATATTATAAGCTTGTTTCCTTTCTCATTGAATATTCAATGATTGAGACTTCTGCTTGTCCTGACAGTCTTAATTGAGGACTAATTGGATAACATTCTCCTATTTGATAAAATAGGTCTTTGTTTTTCCCTTACTGCAATAATAGTACTTGGTAAGGTACTTACCATGGAAATGATCATGATGGTTTATTCCTCTAGGAATGGATTAGACTCATTTAGTCCATCCAATCATGGTTTATAGTTGATACCTATAACTACTTTGGGGTTCTTTAGGTTCCATGAAAGGAATCATTCTATTAGTCTCGTGGTTCTAGTATGGTCAATTTCCTTCGGTCTTTGGCCTTCTTGAGCTGTATTTGGTCTATGGTATTTTCTTCGTCCAACTTCTTTATGCTTAACTTACTTGAGCTTTTGTACTTCTGAGTAAATACTACTCACTTTCTCAAGTTATAGTCCACTTCTTACTTCCTCGAGGTATAAACCTCGGCTTCTGGTCTGACATCCTTCTGAAAGTAATGTCTAATAATCTTATGAAAATAAGATAGATTTCCTCTCAGTTCAGACCTTCATCAACTATCTTGCTCAAAATATTGAGTTTTTTGTACTTCCAACTCAATCTTTACTCTACCCCTTAGAGTTTTCTTATGGTCTTCAACTCCTTTTTCTTCCAACCATTGTACTTATGGTTAGAATATTGGTCTAGGTCTAGTTTATGGGTTATACTCTTCTAAGGTCTTGCGAAGAATATCTGTGGTGTATCCACTCAATTGTGGACATCCAATGTGAATCCTTCGGCTAAATGATTGTAGGTCATAATTATTTGGCTCACAAAATTTTATTTGTTCACAACTTCTTGGTACAAATAATCCAATGGTGGACTACCACTACAAGAAAAGTTCTGATAGACAACGTCTCAAAATCGTCCGCTAAGGGGTATTTTTCGTCGCCCATGGGCCTAACCCGACGATATGGGTCGTTGTG